>NW_007232419.1:143687-155750 GCF_000164805.1 Carlito syrichta
AAAAAAAAAAAAAAAAAAGCAGGAAGTATTACACTACCAGACTTTAAACTTTACTATAAAGCTACAATAATCAAAACAGCCTGGTATTGGTACAAGAACAGACATATAGACCAATGGAATAGAATTGAGATTCCAGAAGCAAAGCCTCAATTTCTCAACCAACTCATCTTCGACAAAGGCTCCATCATCCACCACCGGGGAGAGGAGAAACTATTCAGTGAATGGTGCTGGGAAAACTGGCTGACCACATGCAGAAGATTGAAAATGGACTCCTCACTATCCTCATACACAAAAATTAACTCTAAATGGATCAGAGACCTAAATATAAAACCTCAAACCATAAGAACTTTAGAAAATGCAGGACACACCCTTATTTCTTTTTAATTATAAATTTAACTTATAATTGCAGAAATGTATGGGGTACAAAATGATGTTATGATTTATAAATGCAATGTGGAATAATTAAATGTTAGCATGTCCCTTTTCTCAAATACTTAACATTTTTGCAGTGAGAACATTAGAAATTTGCTATCTTAGCAATTTTGAAATGTACAACAATTTATTATCAATTATATTCACCACACTGTGTGATGGACCTAAAAAAAGTAATATAAAAGTAATATAAAACCATATTTCTCCTATCTGAGATTGTGTTCCCTACTCCTCAGCCTTTGTAATCACTATTCTATTCTCAACTCCTATGTGCTCAATTATTTTAGATTCTATGTATAAGTGAGAAAATGCAGTATTTGTCTTTCTGCGCCTGGCCTATTTCACTTGGCATAATGTTATCCAATTTCGTCCACATTTTTACAAATGATAAAATTTCCTTCTTCATTTAAGACTGAACAGTATTCCATTGTGGATCTATCTTCTTTATTCATTGATCTGTTGATGGACGGTTAATTCTGTTAGTTGGCTATTGTGAATAATGCTGCAATGAACATGGGAATGTGCATACCTCTTCGACAAACTAATGCTAAATATTTTCAGTAAATACCAAGAAGTAGAATTGTTGAGCATTCAATTTTTAGTTCTGAGGAATCTCCATAGTTTTCTATCATGACTGTGCTAATTTATATTCCCACCAAAGTGTACACATTCTGCAGGATGTACAAGAAGTATGATGCTGACATCTGCTCAGATTCTGATGAGGGTTTCAGAGAACTTTTGCTCATGGTAGAAGGCAAGGGTAGCTGGTGTGTGACATGGTGAAAGACAGAGTAAGAGAGAAGAGAGGGTCTCCATGCTTTTAAAAAATCAGCTCTCGTATGAAATAATACAGTGAGAACTCACTCATTACTTTTGAGAGGTCAAAAGGCATTCATGAGGGATCCTCCCCCATGACTCAAACACTCCCCACTCCCCATCTTGAGCATTAGAAGTTACATTTCAATATGAGTTTTGGAAGGGATAAATATCTAAATTATATCAATTCCCATATTAAGAAAGCCATTATTTCTCTAAATATACTTTCTGGTCCTTTTCCTTCTGAAACTCCTAATCTGCAGAAGTTTGTTGTCTTGATGGTGTTCCATAATTCCTGTAGCCTTTCTTCATTATTTTTCAATCTTTTGTCTTTTGCTCCTGTGATTGGATAATTTCAAATGTTTTTTATTCTAGGTGAAATTTTCACTGATTTTTTTTTTCTTCTACTCGATTGAATCTTCTGTTGAAGCTTTCTATTAATTTTCTTAGTTCAGTCACTGAATTCTTCATCTCTAGGATGTCTGGGGGTTTTGTTGTTGTTGTTTCTGTTTGTCTATCTTGTTCCTTTTTCCTGTATTGTTTCTCAAACTTCATTAAATTTTCGTTTCATATATTCTTTTAGTTCATTGAACTTCATTATAACTACTAACCTGCATTTCTGCTAATCATTTCATAGATCTTCTTTTTTTTTTTTTGAGGTCCACTATTGAAGCTTTATTTGTTTCTTCTGAAAGTGTCACGATTCCCTGATTCTTGATAATCTCTACATCCTTGCATTGTTGTCTGCACATTTGAAAAGACAGCCCCAGCCAGGCTCAGTGGCTCAGCCTGTAATCCCACACCTTTGGGAGGCTGAGGTGAGTGGAATGCCTGAGCCCGCGGGTCTGAGACCCACCTGGGCAGCGAGACCTCATCTCTACAATAAATAAAAAAAAAAAAATCAGCCAGACGTGGTGGCACATGCCTGTAATTCCGGCTACTTGGAAGGCTGAGGCGGAAGGATCGCTGGAGCCCAGCAGGCCAGGCTGTGGTGGCCGGAAGCGGCCACTGCACTCCAGTCTGGGTGACAGAGTGAGACTCCAACTCAAAAAAAAAAAAAAGAAAAAGACAGCCCCATCTTGTGAGCCTTCTAAGTCTTCTTTGCCAGGAATAGACCTTCACTATTTAGTCTATTTTGATTTTGAAAGGGCCAGATAATAACAACCCTAGACACACAGAAGTTGTTTTTCCTTTAGTTGACTAGGCTACTGCTTTTGTTCTGATGTTGGTGTGGCTGCTGGCTGGGCTATGCTATCCAGTGAGACCACTGGCTGGTTCTGCTATCAGCCAGACCTGCTGGCTGGATACTACCATGGCTTCAGACCCTTCACAAGATATATTCCCTGGCCAAGCAATTCATCTCTCTGGGATCTGCAATTGAGCAAGGTGGCAGAATGGGCACTGAGGTTAGGTAAGGGCTGCTCAGGATAGGCAGGGCCCTACAAATGCACGATTGAGGACTGCCTCTCTGTCAGTGAAGCCATGGGATGGGCTTTGGTTGAGTTAAGGGGCTGTTTGATCACTCCCTGATCAAACTTGTATAATCATTTCACTTCTCTGAAGTCTGTGGAGGTGAGAGTCTTCTTGCCTGCACGGGGTCACTGAGGTGGGCTCTAAGACAAGCGGGGAGATTATTGATAGTCTAAGGACTCAAACTAGTTTGAACGTCTCTCCATGCTTCTGAAGGCAGGCAGTTCAGCTTGGTGGGTTAACTATGAGGTTGGCTGATGTTTCTGATTGGGCGCCACAGTTGGCAGGAAGACAGACATATTACCAAGATCCATGGGCAAGTCACTGTGATTTCTGTTGTCTTTCTTTGTTCTTCCTTACCCAGGGCTTTTTAGCCATGGTCTTTCCCCTAGTGTTTCCTGTGAGATAAGAATGAGCTTCCTGGCAAGCATCTTAGAATGCTAGGGAAGGTGAACGACTGTCTCCAGTTTTATTTTTCTCTCATACAAACTCTGGATCCAGGGAAATCCTCTCCATACGATGTGCTGACCTGGGGGACAGAAAGGGGCAGCGTGATCAGAGTCAGACTATTCCTTTTATGCTTCTAGTTTGGCTTTCACTTCATTCTGTAGACCGCGTGGGTGTCACAGGCTTGTTTCCAAGTGTCAGAGATTTCTAAGCATGTTCTAATCTGTGAAAAGTTGCTAATTGAACTCTCTGTGGGTGGTGGGAATGAAACCCGAGATTTCCACCATATTGCTACTGTCACCCTCATTTATTCTTTTTTTTTTTGATGGGAAAGCAGGATTTATTGCGAGGACAGAAAAGCTCCCAAAGCAGGAAGGGACCCAAAGGGGTTGCCCTTTTCATTTTTCTCTCTAATTTTCTCCTCTAAAGAGTAAGGTAAATGAAATCTTACCTGTTCACCTGCTTCATTTTTGTAATTCTATCATAAAGTATAAAGGTGAGAAATCTTGGTTTTCAAAATAGCTTCTAATATTTACAGAGTTGGAAGATTATAAGAAACGCAGAGTGATCATATTCATTAAGAACATCGATCTCCAAGGCTACAGAAAGGCATCAAGAAAATAAACCTTAAATATGATATATCATTGATCACCCAGCAATCAAAATAATCTCCTTGAGGATACTTAAAAAATATATAGTTCTTTCACTAAAATAAACAGAAAACTTAGAATTTGGAGTTGATTAACAGGAAAATCATGGTAAATATAATAAAATTGGGTCACATTTCTCTTTTGTTTCCACAGTTTTAATATTCTTAGTAATGCTATTATCATATAGTATATATATATACACTTATGTGTATATTTACTTTTATTAGTATATTTTCATTTCCAATTAAAATGCTTCCAAAATGAATATTTTAACTAAAAGCAAGTATTGAAAGGCTCGTGCTAAATGTGAAATTTCATAAACACAAAGGCCATCCTCTTTTTAATATACGTAAGCAAACTATGTAAAAAAACTATGTTTTTTTTTAATGAACAAGTTATTTAAATGTGTGTAAGTGAGCAAATGTTATTGCTGACTCAAGAGAAGGCATTTGCTGTGTGGGCAGAGAAAGTTGAAGCTGTTTGTGAAGGAAAGAGTATGTCACCTAAATTAATGTGGTAGACTCGCCTCATAAGTCATCTCTACCACTGTGTTCTACCACACTGCTGGAGAGAGGCGAGGTCAATATTCTACTCATTTGGAACATACAGGGCCTATTTATCCACTATGGGGCTCATAGCCCTTCATGTAGTCAGGGGACAATAAGACAGGTTAAAAGCTTCTTTAAGAAACCAATTATTCAAGATAATGAATCTGCCGTTAAACTTGAACAAATATTTCACAGTCTTGCTCGCTGTCTTCTGTTAGTGAATGCCATGACTGGACTACATGCACACCTACAGACTCAGATATCAATGCTTCTCACTCCCACACAATAAATTGTTTCCTTCCTCATGTGTTTATTGAATCCTGGTTTTTCTTCCTCCCTCCCCCCACCAAAAAAAAATCCTTTAAGAAGACACATATTATTTATCTGCTTATTTAGATTTAAGAACTAAGTTTCCTTATGCAGAAGGAGTGCTGTATTAAGCATGGTGGTCACGCTGACAGAAAGATATAAGTAAGAGCAGCGAGTGGACACCATCAGAGAGATAAGGAGATATTGATAGAGTCAAAAGCTAATTTCAAGTGGTCAACATTTTGCTCCTGGTAGGCCTTTTGTTAAAGATAATAGCATACCTGCACAATAAGGATTGAAGAGCTCTTTCTGAATATTTAGATTGATAATCGCTACTTATAGGAATTAATGATTACGGACCATAAAAAAAAGAATACTGAGCAAATGGTGTTTTCTCATCCCCGTGGACCAATTTGCAGCAGTAAACATATTCTTGGTGCTATTTTGTTTCCATATATGTACAGAGAGTTATGCTTCAGTTTCCTTGTCCAGGAAATCAGCTCATTCAGTGCATCCATATGGTGCCCTAGATTCCATTGAGAAGTTAATGAATAATGTGGATGGATAACAGTGGACCACTCATCCTCATTTTTTTGTCCCTATTATTTTGGGTTTTAAAACTTTAGTTTGAATTTATTTTAATTGCTAAATATGAAGTGATTGTATCTGGTTACAATTGCTGAGAATTGTAGGCACAGAAACAATGGTGGAAAAAGGCAAGAAGCTGAGGAAAAACTCACAGCTGGTGTGATGAGACGGGACCCCCTGGGTTGCCTATTTCTTAATTCTCCACAGAGATCTATGTTTGTCCAACCTTTTCTGCTAAAGTCTTTGTTCCAAAATCAGACTTCTCTAACAACCTTCTTTCAGATTAATTTTTTTTTAAACTAATTGAACACCAACATGAACCACAATGACTCGTTTTTTTGTTTTTAACAACGAAAACATGAAAAAAATCGAATTCACATTTTCAAGGAGTTCAGGATCCTTGTGAAAGTCACTGGGAAGGCAATACACCTAAATAAAAACTACTATAATGGTGGTATGTTATAAACACAACAGTAAAGATAAATGTGGCTAAGGCAACATGGGACAGAAGAGTCTACTAGCAGGAGAAACTAGATCTTATAAAAGAAGTGGCATTGAAGAGAAGCCTTAAAAATTGTGATTGCATCCACATCTGTGTATACATCCAAAGGAATTGATGTTAGTAGGTCCAGGAATCTGCACACCCATGTTCATTGTTCATAATAGTCAAGGTATGGAAGTAACTCAAGAATCCATTGGATAATGAAAATGTGATGTATATATGTAGATACATGCTTTATATATGTATATATACTATATATATATATATATGCTTGCACAGTGCAATATTATACTCTTTAAAATAAGGTAATTGTCTCATTTGCAACAATACAGATGAAATTAAAGCACATTACACTAAGTAAATAAGCCATGAACAGAAAGACAAATACTGTATGATCTCACTTATATGTGAAATCTAAAAAAGTCAGTTTTGCAAAAGCAGAGCAAAAAGTTGTTCATCGAAGAGTGCAGAAAGGATGAGTAAAGGGAAGATTTTGATCAACAGGCGTGAAGTTTCAGTCAGACTTGAGGAATATGTTTCAGTGATCTATTGCACTGCGCGGTGACCACTGTTAATAGTAATGTGTTGTATATTTCAAAATTGCCAAAAGAATAGATATTTTTACCTTCTCACCACACTCATACACACAAATAAATAAGTTGGTGAGGTAGTGAATATGTTAATTCACTTGACTTAATCTTTCTGCAATATATGCATAGATTAAAATATCCACCTGAGTGCTATGACTCACAACTGTAATCCCAGCACTTTGCGAGACCAAGGAGGGAAGGTTGCTTGAGCCCAGTTATTTGAGACAAGCCTGGGCAACACAGCAAGACCTGTCTCTACAAAATAATTTTTTTTAAATATTAGCCAAGCTTGGTGACCGTACCTGTAGTCTCAGCTACTCAGGAGGCTGAGGTGGAAGGATGATCTTTGCTCGGGAGTTCAAGGCCGTGGTGAGCCATGATCCTGTCACTGCACTCCAGTCTGGGTGACAGAGTGAAACATTTAGTCACAAAAAAGAAATATCACATGTATCTCATAAATACATACGATTATCATTTGTCAATTAAGACACATTTTAAAAATTGTGAATGCAAAATACAATATGAAGTTGACAAGCAAGAGCCAGTGAGTCACTGCCTTTGCCTCACCAACTAAGGGTGCAATAACAAAATTCGTGGTGTATATTTCCATCCAATCCCTCTCAGCTGTTTCATGTTTCCATTCCATGCATTTGTAGCAAGATGGTTAGACTCTTTGTTATCACAAATTCATCACTCATGCTGTACTGTCCTTTTTTTTAAATGACAAATGACTCAGTTTCCATAAACATATTGTTTCATAAGTTTCTCTTTTCTTGTCATTTTGTCATCTTTTAGGCCCTTCCTTGACTATTTGTAAATTCTCTTACATAAGTGAAATGGGTGCTCTCAAAAGGACAGAGGTATCAGACTGGGGCAAATCAAAGTTGGTTTGCCCTTTCCTCTATGACATACAATTAAAATAAACATCAAGAAAATCTATGAGACAAGTAAGTAGAGAGAAGACCTCACAAAACCACCTTAAATGACCCAGAGAGCAGACTCTTACTTCAGCTTGTTGAGGGAACTCTATCACAGAGGAAAGCATGGAAGCTCTGAACAACGGATGTCTCTCCCACTCTTTGTACCTTGTGCTTTCCATGGTCTACAAAGCAGCTAAAACTTTGGCACTCATGTGGATCCAGGTATTTGCCAATGTCTTTGGTTCAGGAAGAACAGAGAAGACTCATGTAGTTGTCATGTGGAAACAAGGATGTGTAGCAGTGGAGATGCAGAATGCACACGAACATGTGGGCATTGGGAAGTGTTTTCAGCAACAGGAAGCAGAAGAAATCAAGCAGAGCATAGATGTGGCAGTCTGGAGTAGGACCACTTCTGGAATGTTCAGAATACGTTCATCACCCATCCCCTCTCAGCTCATTAGTTCTTCAATTGCTGCACCCTAGGAATGGATGCTGTATCACTTCCGTGAGTTGTATGTTCATTTGACCCTCTTTTGGCATAAGAAACGGGATGGGGCCAGGTCGGTGGCTCAGCCTGTCATCGCAGCACTTTGGGAGGCCAAAGCAAGAGGATTGCCTGAGCCCAGGGGTTCAAGACCAGCCTAGGCAACTTGGTGACACCTTGTCTCTACAATAATCACAAAAATTAGCCAGGCATGGTGGTGTGCACCTATAGTTCCAGCTACGTGGAAGGCTGAGGCAGAAGGATTGTCTAAGCCCCGAAGGTCAAGACTGCAGTGGCCGGGAGCGTGCCACTGCACTCCAGCCTGGGTGAAGGAGTGAGACTCCAACTTAAAAAAAAACAAAAATAAGGAGAGAAACGAGATGGTAGAATGGCCACTATGCTCCTGCAAAGTAGATTTCATCTTCAGTAGGTTGATAAAAGACTGATAATAATTCATTCCTACCAGCTAGTTCCAGAAAGAGAAGGAACAGCCCACACCACCCAGGAGAAAGAAAGGCAATTTTTCTGTGTTTTTAAATGTATTTTTTTAAAAAATCTATCCATTGCAGCATTGACTTTAAACTGCACAAACAATATTTTTTTCCAAAGACTGATTAAGCTTCCAAGTTTGCTGTGACTATTAATCAATGTCATCAGCAACTTACTAGTTCACATGTCTCAAACAGAGCAATAGTCAAAAACCACTACAGCTCAATCTGCTGGGCTCAGGTGATCCTTCTGCCTCAGCCTTCCAAGTAGCTGGAACTACAGACGTGCATCACCATGCCTGGCTAGTTTTTGTGATTTTTATTGTAGAGATGAGATCTCACCAAGGTGCCCAGGCTGGTCTTGAACCCTCAGGCTTAGACCTCCCAAGTGCTCTCGCCTCGGCCTCCCAAAGTGCTGAGATTACAGGCTAAGCCACCGCACCTGGCCAGTATGTTCATATTTTTAAAAACACAGCATTTTTTGTGTGAAAGGCTGCCTGCAATTTCTGTAGTTTTTTTTTCTTTCTATTTTTATGAAACTTTGGTAAAACAAAACAAAACAAAACAAAAAACGTTATTTCACCTCCTTTCATATCCTTTATTTTCCTGCCTATTGGAATAAATTTGAGCTGAATGCTTAATCTAACACATTTTAGCAAACATTTTCAATCATCCAAAAGCTAACGTGAAGACAGCTGATGAGAAAACAGTATAAATCAGTAGATTTACCTAAAACATAGTTTATTCTAAAACAGGTCATTTCTGATCTTTTTTGTACTTCTTCATGTTCCTAATCCAATATATGGAATATAATAGGATCTCAGAATTTCTGGGTAAAATTGGATAAAGATGAATATTCTTAGGTTGTAAGTATACAGAAACTTCTCTTTTGTCACCCACCTCTTATAACATAGTCTCTAGGGAAACAGCCTCTCAGGACCAAGCCTTGAAAAGTAGATTTGCTAAGGTAAATGTCAATAAGGTTAGTTACAGGATCAAAGCACTTTAAAGTATGAGGCCTGGTCAGTCTTTTAAGTGAAAATGTCTCTTCAAGGGGAAATAACCAAAAATGAAAAACAAAAAAACACCAGTGGGAGTTGACTGATAGAATTCTGTCTTATGTCACATTGTGTCACATAATTGTGTTTTCATTGGTTGACTCTCTTAAACTTATTAGATCTCAATGTACTCATTTGTAAAATGAAACAAGTTGAACCCTAAAATCTCCTATGACTGTCAAGGTGATTTTTTTTAAAAACCAGCCTATTGACTTTTATTTTCTAAGCCAACCCGCATGAGAAACACAACAGAATTCTTTTAAATGAACTTTTAGTAGTGATTGAATAATAATAATTGAAATGAGATCATAGTTAGAATGGAGCCTCTTATTTCACTCCCTGACCAGGGTCTGGGCTTCCTCTATCATTTTCTTCTCTGCTTTTTATGCCGTTAGAACATGTGAACAGGCATCTGGGCATGGTACCACTTTGGCTGCCAGGCGGTCTCGGCTTCTTGGATTTCTTCACAAGATTCAACTGGTGCTTTCTTGATTTCTTGGTGATGATTTCTCTGATCTCCCAACATCTTCCTTTCAGAGCTTGATTCCCTCGGCTAGCCCTCCCATGTTTCTGTAGTCTAATTTCTTTCACAAACTGATAAATCCCTTATTCTATGGACTGTAGACTGGCTCTGTTCTCTTATCTGATAACAGGAGAACACAGTGGCCTTGGGTAACAGGTTAACAACTGATTTCAGTCTCTAGCTTTCTTACATTGTGTTCTGTCCCTGCCTTCAATGTCTTTGTCCTCACTTGACTTTGAACTTCCTTAACATACTGAGTAAATACAAAATGTCTACAAGCCTGCATACCTATTCTTAACCAGGCAGAACACAAGTCTGGATGACTGCTTCCCGCTGAAAAGAGTTCTTAGTCCATTCTACAAATAAGAAAATGGGATTAGGGAAGAAATAGAAATGTTTCTGGGCAGTTCCCACGCGAAGGCCACTTCTGAAACAACCCCTGAGGAGGTGGAGGAGGCAGAAAAAAATAGTTATCAGATCGAACTCCAGTAACTGTTCTTGAGGTCTCCAAACATGTTTAAATCGATTCTTTCTCTTCTAAGAAAAATTAGAATGAAATGCAGAAAGTTACAGAAAAGTAGGCACAAGGAAATACTTTGATCATGAAAATCAGTACAAATATATGTAAGACACACTTCGGAATAAAACTAAAATGTATTTGGATTGACAAATAAGTTTCAAACATAATCACGGGTAAAAGTGAGGGAGTGGATGGCTGTGAACTCCTTTGAAAGGCACTCTTTGACCTCTTTGTCCTATTGTTTTTCTAGCTCATTTCTCAATGGCAATGCCCTATCAAATGCTCAGATGGAAAAGCTACAGTTCAAGTAATTGTCAACACTCATCTGGACTCTTTTTTATTCCATCTTACATTTCTAAATCACATTTATTTCATAACGTTAAACTCAAGCCAGATGAAATCCCTTGACAAAAGAATCGAACCAGTCCAAATTGATCTCTTAAGTGGATCAATAGAAACTTAACTGAAATGGATTGAGGATTTTATCAAACTTGATGTAGTAGAACACTAATAAGATCACTTCCAATTCACACATATAGAACGAAATTTTCAGCACAAATTGATCTGATTACTAAGGATGAATGGTCACCTTTAATAATGGATTAAGGCAGTAAAGAATTCTTTTTTATATAAAAATGCTTTTTTACAAACTCTTGGAGATTGCTTAAACTTTTCTGCTTATACTGAATTGTATTTGCTTCTTATATGGTTTGACATGCGGTTTGATTTTAAATTGTTTTAATTTTTTTTGAGTTGGAGTCTCACTCTGTCACCCAGACTGGAATGCAGTGGCCGCTCCCGGCCACCGCAGCCTCAACATGCTGGGCTCCGGCAATCCTTCCGCCTCAGCCTTCCAAGTGGCCAGAATTACAGGCATGCACTACCCCACCCGGCTGATTTTTTGATTTATTGTAGAGATGAGGTCTCGCTGCCCAGGCGGGTCTCGAACCCGCGGGCTCAGGCAATCCACTCACCTCAACCTCCCAAAGGCATGGGATTACAGGCTGAGCCACTGAGCCTGGCTGTTTTAATTTTTATACTTTGATCTTACTTCTATTTTTTAAGCTAGAAATATCTTCTGAAGTATTTTCAAAATGAAATTTTGTTAACAGCCAGAGAAACCATGATGGTACAAATGTATTGCTCCAATAAACCATAGCCTCCCTTAAAGCTGTTTGTAAAATAATGCAAATAAAACTAAATCTGTCAATGTGACAGGAGATGGCCTGCTCAAAACGTTTTTTGAGTTTCTTTGCCCATTTTGCAACTATTAATTTGCTAATTCAGATACATGTTTCTTAGATGATCTGTGACAAGTTAGAATTTATTAAAATTATTCATAAAATTCATGCCTAAAATTTGGCTATAAATCGTCCACTGATTTGGAGTAAAGACTGAACACAGTAATTAATAAGGGCTGAAGACTATTTTTCTAAGAAACAAAAGTCCTAACTTATCCCCCAATTCATTTAAGATATTAGAAGACTCATTCTTCCTAACATCATCTCTTCATTGCAATCACTGACAAGTGTTGGCTACAAAAAGTTCAGAAAAAGTTTCACTTCTTTCCAACAAAGAGAAGGAATGTTGCAAGAAAATGCTTTGATCCTAGGACATCTTATTAATATTTTGCTAGTGAAGGCATTTTTGATGCATATATATTCTGTACTTTTTCTTGCTAGGATCTCTCTCTCTCTCTCTCTCCCCCTCACTCCCCC
>NW_007232419.1:155933-158529 GCF_000164805.1 Carlito syrichta
CCCCTCTCTCTCTCTCTCTCTCACCATCTGTGTCTCTCTTTGACTCTTTGACTCAATTGACTTCATGTCTTCTCATCTCACCTCAGTTAGGTAAATAGACTCAAAAGCAGATAGTTTCTCCATGCCTAAAAAAATGCTCAAAACAAGCAGCCAAGGTTTAGAGAAAAGGCATCTTGTTTCTGTCCTCTCCTCTCCTTAATGGTGAGTGTGCTCTGAATTAGAAATCCTTAAACATAAGAGTACTTCAGTAAGGAAGTAACAAGATAGAACACGCAGGTGCCTTTACTTCTGGGTTCTTTGGTGTACTTAGTTCAGGAAGGTGGGCAGCATCTACAATGTTCTCCATCCTTTTGCTTCAGGATAACTCAGAAGAGTTCTGTATTGGAGTGTGGGCCAAAAGCTCCAAAAACCTCAGCAGTGTTTTTTCCCCTCATGTTACCCTCTCTGTTCATCTTTGCCAAGAACTACAAAAAGAGCTGATCTGTGTAGTGTCTAGTGTCGACATTGGATATCTGTGGATCACAAGAAACATAGAGACATCAGGTCACACTAGCATCTTTCAACACGAGAACTGTATATATATAAATAAACAAGGCATTATATGGACCCTCAGATGATCTGGAATTATCACTGACTTTCCCAATGCCAGATTTCCTCTAGTCTTTGTTTTTACTTTTGACTCTTTCCTATGTTGTTTTTGAAAAAAATATACATTTAATGACTATAAAAATCACTGTGTCCTCATTGTGAAATAAATATTTGAAAAATCAAGAAAACCATAAAAACAAAAGAAATAAAACTCATATATAATTCCACAAGCCAGAGACTATCACTAGTTATATTTTAGAAAAAACCTACTGAGTGTTGAAGACTAAAAGTTCTGGAACTAGAGTTAAATAGGAAATGCCTTTCTACTTCTATACCAAAACCCAAATAATACTCACATGCTTCATCTATTCTAAGCAAGGAAAGGCTACCTTTTCACAAAGAGGCAGAAATGAGAATATTTAAGATTCAAGAGAACAGTTACCTCAATTTTTACTGAGAGATAGCTTGTTCTATCCTCATTCCACTCACTCATTCTACCTGGCTATATGGGAAGGAAGCCAAAAGGGTAAGAGAAGGTAAATATAAATGACCTTAGCTCTATTAGAGAAAGGATGCTCCAGGCCACCAACAGTACCAGACCACTCTAGGTCAGCACAGAAAAAGCCCTTCCCATTTACAAGTAGATGATAATGCATCTTTGACTTTAATTAATACACCACCTAGAGTTTCATTTAAGTGAAGTATTTCCATCATCTCTTGAGTAAGGAGTCCAGAGGTTGTGTGAGGAGATGGGATTTGAGCTCCTTTGATAGGCCGAAACCATAGTATATGAGATGTGACATGAGTATAGATAGTTAAGGTAAAGTAGCAGTGGAAGTTATTTAATGTGAGATTGCTGAGGGAATGAGGGATGAGTATTATTATGTATTGTAAGATCTAATATTATTATTATTTACCTTCTTGTAATGTCCCTCTTGGAAGGATGTTTTCATATTCCCACCAGGTTGAGCTTGGGAGTAGGTATGTGATTTACTTTGGTCAATGAAGTGTGCAGGATGTGATGTGAGCTCATGAGAGGCAGAAACTTTAAGAGTCTATGTGCGGTCTGCCACGTCTCTTTTCTTTCTGTGGTGACAAAGTTCCAGAGAGAGTTAACTCCATCACCCTGACTTCTAGAGAGAATACAAGGGGAAGAACCAGAGTTAACATGTGAGGACATTATCATAGGTGGATAATAAACATTTATCACTGCAAGTCAACAGAACTTCTGAGCTATTTGTTACTGCAGAGTGGTAAAGCCTTTTCTATGGATATAAGCCAGGTGCCAAAACTTTCACAAACTGATAGAGGATGTAATAGATGGCACCAACAAGTCGTGATAGAGATGACACTAACAACTAATACAGCTACAAAAACTGAACCATAAAAGAGATTTTTTTTTTTTTTTATGAAAGGGTGAAAGGTAAACTTCTGGAAGTTGCATAGATTTGATTTTTTCAATTATTTATATAATACTGATCCATTTTTTATTATTTTTACTTAACATAGCACTGTGAGCATTTTTCATATTTTAAACATTTCTGGTAAGTATCATCTTTAACGGCTATGTTCTATCCCATGTATTTATTATTGCACCATTGGCATTTAGTTTGTCTCCTTTTATATATCAGTGGAACTTAAACATTATCTTCATCCTGATAGTCACATTTTGAGTACATAGTTTTACAATCTTGGTTGTCTACCAATTTTTCCATTTTTAAAATCTCTTTTTGTATCTCCCTTGTATTAGATCATAACTCCTTATAAGCGCATATCATGTTCACAATTTTCTTTTCATATTCCTTGATACTATTAAGTATCAAGTACTATTAAGTATCAAGGAATATGAAAAGAAAAGAAAATATTTTATCCTATTAAATTTCACAGTTTGCTAATACATAGTAATTATAACTAGCCAACTAACCAAAATGGGCTATGAACATACTTTTCTGTGACTCTTTTTTTTTTATTTTTGAGTTGGAGTCTCACTCTGTTGCCCAGACTGGAG
>NW_007232419.1:158798-294213 GCF_000164805.1 Carlito syrichta
AGGCAATCCACTCACCTCGGCCTCCCAAAGTGTGGGATTACAGGCTGAGCCACGGAGCCCAGCCTTCTGTGACTCTTATAGAGAAAACTGACAGGGTGGTGGAATAAATTCTGAACAATAGTTGCAGTAGGGGTAATCTAACCATATAAACATTTACCTTGCACTTATAAGAAAGATAATTCTAGCATGTGAACTGGGTCTTATTCTACATTTGATATAGATGGCTTAGCTCTCATCAGAGTTCTCTAAAGACAATTATAGGAAAGTTGCAAAAGTTGATATTTTAATATATCCAGATTTCTACTTTCCTCTTTGTTCAAGCACTAAAAGCTATTAAATACAGTAATATGAATGAATTAAAAGTGTAAACATCTTCAAAGTCAAGATTATGACAGATTCAGTAGACATTGGATTTTCTTTCATTGGGAATGAAAGAAAAGCCAGAGTTTACATAAATAATCACCCACAGTTGATACACACTCATGATCACAATCTAGGTAATTCTGAAATGATGATGTGAAGAGTGAGACCTTAGCTGCTCCAAATTATCTTGTATGCTGTACAATTTGATTCTACATTTATCAAATAATAATGAGGCGGATGGTGGAGAATGGTAGCCAAATTTCTGACTCAAACAATAAGATAAATGGTAATACTAATCTGTAAGACCGGGAAAGCCATGTTGGGGGCTGAGTCAAGGGGAAAGCCTCGCATAGACACAAAGGTGAAAAAACGTGAAGCCAGAGCATCTAGAGTGTTTGATATTTGTTTCTCCATTAATAGCATGGTACTAATTTGCTACACTTAGCCACCTGGTTGGTGCAGTGTCTAGCCCTGTTCATTAGCTAGTTGTGTCCTGTGGTTTAGAGTTACGAAGGAACAGAAAAGCAGTTGAGAAATAGGAACATGTTTACCAAAGCAATAAAGTAGTGAAAATAAACGCTCCCACAATAATATACTTTAACTCATTTGGAGTAAATGCTGGCTATTAAATATAGTCAAAACAGATACCATGCTGTGAATTACAGGGTCTTAAATATCCCTATAACTGATATTTGACTTGTTAGAGTGTAATGGTGGGTGGAGAGAGGAGTTTCACAGTAAATAATAGAAGACAAATTCTAGGGCTGTCAGCAATGATTTCTTACGTGTTATTTTCACTTAAACACTGAAAGAAATGACAGAGGCATAAATAGAATGAAAGCCAACTTAATGAAGTCTTTTTTTATATAGTTCAGCAACACTGAATCTAAACCAGACAAGGCAATTTCAGCACTTAAGTCAGACCTCAGGACTGGTGTCCTGGGATCCAAACTGAGAGGCACTTCTAGAATTGTCTTTGTTAGAATGAGTTAAAAGGGTAAATGTCCCGTGTTATCTATTTTTTTCATTCTTTTTTTCAACTTGAAGGTGTCTGTAAGATCCTTTTAGAATCATAAGGTTTGCTCTGTAGTTGAAGATGTGCTGCAGATTAGTGCCTACTTAGATTAGACACTTCAGAGTTTTGAGTATAGCAATAAATCTAAAATAAAGAAACACTATGAATCTCCAAAGGTTAAGAGGCCTCCAGTACAAGCCAGTCTATCTTTTAGCTTCTAAAGGTACTTGTATCAGAACTGCAATTGATCTAAATTTATATTGTCATTGCAAAATCATAACAAGTCAAAGAGTGTGCTGGCTTCACCTTTTACACACTAATAGTTGCCCATGAACAAAATTTGCTTCAAGATAGTCAGTTGAGATTGGATTAATCCATTCATTTGACCATTTTATTGAGGACATATTTATGTTAGGCACCATGTAATGTACTAAAATGATCCAAATATTAGGTGTACCTCCCCTGTTTCTCCTTGGGATATAGCACTAGGGTTTGGATCACAAACTCTATTATTATTATTATTTTATTATGTCGGGTACAATTCAGGGTTAGGTATACAAACACTGATTATGCATGTACCCTTGTTGATGAGGTATGCCCCTCCCTCCCCTAGCAGTTTCCCTCGACTGCCAATCCCACCCTCCCCTTCCCTGACAATTTCCCATTACTGCCAAACGCTTTCTTATTGTATTATAATTGTTCAAGATCCACTTATGAGTGAGAACATATCACAAATTCTAAAACAGTAGAAAAGTCAATGCCTTCCCCTCAGTTGCTGCAATTCCATAGTCTTACTTTATCTTGGCACCATCTACTACCAGACTTATGCATAAAGAAAACTTAGTTTCTTCAACAGTACACACACCCACGAATATTCCTGCTTCCATCTTTCTAAGCCCTTACTAATATCTATCTCCTTTTCGCCAATCTCCCTCATGTCTTAAAACCCAAACAAATTTTGTCCTACTTTGATACCTGACATCTCTACAATATTTCACTGGAATGTTCATAACTCAAAACAAAGTTCCCTTTCTAGTTCACGGTTCCCACTAATATCTCCAATCTTAGACGAAGGTTGTTCAGTACAACTTTCTGTAATGAGGAACTCAATTTTTAACTTTTAAAATTTTCAATTAATTTCAATTTCTTTCTTTCTTTGTTTTTTTGAATCGGAGTCTTACTCTGTCACCTAGGCTGGAGTGCAGTGGCACGCTCACAGCCAACACAGCCTCGACCTGCTGGGCTCAGGCAATCCTTCTGCCTCTGCCTTCCAAGTAGCTGGAACTACAGGCATGTGCCACCACACCTGGCGAATTTTTTTGATTTATTGTAGAGATGAGGTCTCACCAAGTTGCTCAAGCTGATCTCAAACCTGTGGGATCAGGCAAAACTCTCACCTCAGCCTTCCAAAGTGCTAGGATTACAGGTGTGAGTCACTGCGTCCAGCCAATTTAAATTTAAACAGCCATGTGTGGCTAGTGGCTACCATTCAGGACAGTGGCACTCCAGATAAAATAATTTCTACTAGGTGTTCAAACACTTGCTTAATAATCGGGGATTATCTGTAACCAAGTCACCCTGTGTATCTTCATAGACCTCATTTTATTCATATTAAATACTTCAATCTTCCAACAAAAATCCACAAAGGACTAATAATCAAACCAGACTCACATGAATCAAACATTTTACCCATATCAAGCATTTCTAATAGTTCTGAGTTTAAAAATAACCCACGACACAGGCAAAGCAAGAAGTTCAGAACTCATAGTGTAGATGTCCTATCTTCTCACCACATCAGAACACTTTCTGGCCTTGATTAACTTATGAGCTCTCTAATAGTGCATACAGCAACACTCTGAGGGGGGACCCTCAAAAAATCAGAATTATTTTGAAGGGCAGGCCTCTTGTAGCAAGGCTTCCCCTGCTAGGTTAGTGTTCTAAGAACCTATCAGCCTCAGTGTACTAGTTAGCGTTGTGGTGAGAGTGAGAGGCTGCATTACAGACAAAACATTCCAGGTGACTCATTGTTTCACCATGACAATGCACCGTGCTGAGTGCTCAGCTATTTTTTACCAAAATGGTGTGACCACCATGTCTCACCACCCCTATTCACCCAATCTTACCCTGAGCAACTTTTTTTTTGGTTTGTTTTCCTGGATGAGCAAAAGTCCTTAAAGAGAAACATTTTGCCAATGTGAAAGAGATGGAAAAAACAACAAGAAAACACCAAACCCAAACAAAAATGACAGGAGCACTAAAAACATCAAAATTAACAAGTTCAAAGAACTGTTTTGAGCAGTGAACAAAGCATTTTAATAGGTGTATTGCATTGCATCAAATGGAGAGCACTTTGAAGGTGACTGAAATTTAAACATGTAAGAATACACAATTTTTTATAAATAAATTTTGGGTTTTTGCCCACCCCTTGTATGTACATAGAATAACTCTTTTAATCATAAAATATCTTCATTTTCTTTTTTTTAAGAAAGAAAAGTTTATTTAAAAGTATATTAGAGAGAGAAAGAGAAGGGAGAGAGAAGATTCGCCTCCCCAAGGTGGGGGCGGGGACCAAAGCCAAGAAGCATAGTGATAGTCATAGCTCAAAGAGCACATGGCCACACCAGAGTCTAACAAGGCAATGGCCCAATATCTTCATTTTCTAACAAAATAGATTTCACGAAATTTTCTAGAAACTTATGCCCACACATCTATAGTTTCCATTCCCAGCAATCAACAGTTAGCTATAAGCAGTCATTGACAGACTAGGTGCTTCTGCTCAAAGCATTCCTTAGAGAAAGTCTTCCCTACCACTAAATACAATTGATGTGTTTCCCAAAGATCTGTAATTTGAATGTGTATAAGAAGACCTGACTGAGTTATCTTTATTCTTTTGGGGGTAAAGAAATAACATAGATTGAAGATCTGATGCTTAATCATTTTTCCCTACTCAAGAAACTGTGTGTTCATTTATGCTAAACTGATACACCCCACAGTTAGGCATCTATGGTATGAATGTATTACTGCTTAAATATCATCCAAAATTCAGCTCTATATTTGACCCAAGTTCATCCATCCCAGAGAAGTCCTAAAAAAATAAATTCTTAGTATTGAATGCAGGTTACCTACACTATAGAGGTCTAGATTTTTGATGGTGATGAGCAAGTTCCCGGGTGGCCTTGGCATTGTAGCTCTTCCTTCCTTTCTCATTTGCACTTCTCAGAGTAGCTGTAGAGTATGCTGGGGCTATATTGTCCTTAGATAAGGAGAAACTTACTGGAATAGCTTGGATTTTGTTCCCACCTTCCTAGAACAAATGCCTGCAATGGCTTAGCTCAGCTAGTCAAGTCAGCCCTGGGTATAAAATCCAGGATAGAGCTCTTTTCAGCTGTGGTGTAATACGAGGCACATGAATATGAGACTCCATCCACCCTGGGCAGCTTTCCTGAGTCTCAGGAGACTAGCTTACCGTAAATTCCAGGTATCTATTGACCCTTGCTACCCATCTGTGAATAATAAAATGCTTTGTTTAGCTTGTGTGAGTGTTCTATGTTTTGGATTCATGCAGGTGGATTAAGACCACTGCATGGTAGTGGAGAGGTAGAGTCCTCCCCTGGGATTAATACCAGTCACAGTAAACCTGCTTCACAGATGTCCACTATGGAAGCCGCAAGCCACATGTGACTATTAAGCACGTGAAATGTGGCTAGTTCAAACTGAGATATGCTATAAGTACAAATGCACACCAGACTCTAAAATCTTAACACAACAAAAGGAATGTAAAATATTTTAAAAATAATTTCTATATTGATTACATACTAAGATAATGTTTTTGGATACATTGTGTTACATAAAATATGATATTAAAATTAATATGACCCATTTATTTTTACTTTTTTAATGTGACAACTATAATATTTAAAATTATATATGTATTGATAGCTTGCATTTTATGGCTCTTTTATAAGATCTTTTTCTTTTGCTACCCATTTTTAAAGACCTGTCTTCTTTTGCTACCCATTTTATCTCTTTATTCTTTGTTCAGAACATTCTTCCTTTCCTTCTCCTTTCTCCTCAGAAACAATTTACCTCTTCTTTCTCCTGCTTGGTAGTGCAGGAGGCATCTTATTTTGTTCAAGCATGTTTTCAAGATTTGTCTCTGTTCCTGAAAACAGGCAGTCTTTTCCCTAAGATGAACTCTAGTGAATAAAATTTTCTTCATTTTTTTGTTTTTTGTTCTTGCAATACAAAGATGAAAGTCACTGGAGAGGTTTTTAGTATGTTCACAGTCAGAGGAGGAGACAAGGAAGGTAAAACGAAAATGAGACTAGAGTCTGAAAAGTGCTATCCACCATAGAGCAATGTATAGACGCTATGGGAATTCAGGGTACATTCATGCTTATTAATTATGTGAATTGGTCAACATAATAGTAACTGCTTACTTGGCTACATTCACACTACACTCTAGCCACGTGATGGGGTGACATTCACCGGTCATCCCACATCAAAATTTCTACTTTAAAGGTTTTCAAACTGTAAATACAATTTGATCGTAAAACTCCCTGTTTAAATAAAATCCCATGGATAAATGGAACCTGATCATGCAAATGAAAACTCTCTTACTTTTGGTGAGAGTTATGAAGGCACATCTGCTCACTCCTCTCTGCTGATACTAAATGGGGAGCAGAGAGTAAAAGCCATCGTTCTGTTCCCCTGATCCTGGGACACTTGACTCTGGTCCTAGTTTCCATTTCTGACATGTCCTCCTCAGTCAACATTGCAGGTTTCTCATCTTCCAAATATCTCTAAAGTGCTGATTTCTTGTTGCTCACCTGGGAGTTTTTTACTTTTTCTCCCACTCATCCCATGCCATTGTCATGAATTAATAAATCTTCCTAAACACTCTTTTCAATTCACCCACTGATAGGCACAATGGCCCTTCAAAGATGTCCACGTCCTAATCCCCCAAACTTGTTAGTGTGTTTCCTTATACGGCGGAAGGGACTTTGTAGATGTGATACATTAAAGCTCTTGAGCTAAGGAGACTATCCTGCAGTATCTGGATGAGCCAAATAACAGTGTAATCATGAGAGTCTCTGTAAGAGGGAGGCATAAGGATCACCATCAGAAGATGTGACAACAGGGTCAGAGGCCAGAGTGATGCAAGGGAGAGCCACCAGCCAAGAAACGCAGAAAAGATGGAAAAGGCAAGGAAACCAATTCTTCCCTAAGGCGTCAGGAGGAAACACAGCTCTGCTAACCCCTTGATTTTAGCCCCATAGAACCATTTCAGACTCTGACTTCCACAACTGGAAGATAAAAGTGTGTGCTGTTTTAAGCTACTAAATGTGTGGTAATTTATTATAGTGGCAAGAGACAACCAATAACTCTTCCCTCATTCCGGTCTTTGTCACAACCCTGGTTTGGTTCTTCCTATGTCTCACCTAGAACAACTGCCACAATCTCTTTATTGCAATCCTTCTTCATGTTGATTCTCTGTATTCTGCCACTCAGTGTAGGGTAGATATGTTCCCTATCAATAAAGGGTTTTCTAAGAGCTTTTTCTTATCATCCAAAGTAATCATGTAGCGAATTCTCACCAAGGCCTCAGAGACCCATCTTCTTATGGTCCCAGTCACGCTCTACTGGCTCCCCTTTATACCAGTAAATCAAAGAGGCAGTGAACTGATAGAAATTTATTTCTGAGTTCAAATCCAGGGAACAGAGCCAGACTCGAGGTCTTTCTAAAATGGTTCTGATCACGCTTTAGGCTTTTTTTTTTTTTTTTTTTTTTTGGAGTCAGAGTCTCACTCTGTTGCCCAGGCTGGAGTACAGAGGCACATTCACGGCCACCACAGCCTCGACCTGCTGAGCTCAGGTCATCCTTCTGCCTCAGCCTTCCAAGTAGCTGGAACTAAAGGGACACGCTACCACGCCAGGTTTATTTTTTTATTTGTTGTAGAGATGAGGTCTCCCCAAGTTGCCCAGGCTGGTCTCAAACCCCCGGGCTCAGGCCATCCTCTCTCCTCAGCCTCCCAAAGTGCTGGGATTACAAGCTTGAGCCACCGTGACCGGTCTTACCTTTCAGGCTTTTACAGTTCACTTTTAAAGACCAGAGTTGTCGGTACCAATACGTCACCCACATGACCAGCATTGTATAGAACTCAAGCTACAGCCACATTTTACATTTAGATGGTGACATTTAAAGTAAAGGAAGTTTACCAGGACTTAGACATTAAATCAATATTTTTTTTATTATGGTTTTGTGGAGTGTAGTTAAGGGTTAGGTGTACAATTACGTTTCATTCAGGCACCCTGTTGATAAGAGGTGTTTCCCCTTCCCCAGACAGATATTTGCTACTCCCATCCCCCTCCCCCTGCCATAGTTTCCCAGTACCATCAGTCATTTTCTTATAGTATTACATTGGATGTTCAAGGTCCATTATATGAGTGAGAACATGTGATACTTGGATCGTTGTTTCTGTGAGAGGTCACTCAGTATTATAGACTCAAGTTCCATCCAGGTTGCTGCGAAATTCATGATTTTGTTCTTTTTTATGGCTGCGTAGTATTCCATCGTGCATATGTACCTCATTTTTTTAATCTGGTCCTCTTTTGATGGGCAGCATGGTTGCTTCCAGGTTCTTGCTATTGTGAACAACGCTGCGATAAACATACGTGTGCAGGTATCTTTTTTGTAGAGTGATTTGAGTTCTTCAGGGTTTATTCCCAGTAGGGGGATTACGGGGTCATATGGAGGGTGATATTTAGAGCTTTTAGGGATCGCCACACTGGTTTCCACGGAGGTTGCACTAGTTTACTCTCCCACCAACAGTGTAGAAGTGTTCCCTTTTCGCCACACCCTCACCAGCAGCTGTTATTTTTTGAGTTGTTGATAATGGCCATTCTGACTGGAGTTAGGTGGTATCTCAGTGTGGTCTTGATTTGCATCTCCCTGATAATTAGTGAGGTTGAGCATTTCTTCATGTGTTTGTTGGCTGCTCGGATGTCCTCTTTTGGGAAGTGTGGCCTTAGACATCATACATTGCAAAAGTTGTGCAAATCACAAGACTTAACGATTACATAGATACTATATAGTTAAAAGAAAATGTATAAAGAGGGCTTTACATCTTTGAGCTTAGTCTGCTGGGAAGTCACGGATCCCCTGAAGCTACTTACTGGGAGTGCATAGAAGACCAAGGAGACTCTCAGTAATGTGCTCAGGCATGTGCAGGAGTGTTTGAATCCCTGCCATGCCCTTCTTCTAGGGGCTGTGGCAATTTGGAGAAACATTAGTGGGTCTCTGTATCAATCTGACCCTGCCTTGGCCTCATCTGCAGCCTATGTCTCTCCTTCCTGCCTCAAACACTGTTGAGGTCCCTGTGCACCTTGTACAATTTTTTGTCTTAACTTTGTGCGTTTTTATCCCTAGCCGGAATGCTTTTTACAATCGCAACCCTCCATTACCCTTCTGCCTGGCCAGCCTTTAATGCTTTGTTTGCAAATCATCCCTTTAGAACCAATTCTCTGGGCCCCTTGGTGGGATTCGGTATTATTATCGAATGCTGCCACAGTGTCCCCTTCATGTCTCTCTCAGGCCCTTAAAGCACTGTCTTATATCTGTTTATGGGTCTCTCTTTCATCAGCATGCTAATTTCTTCAGGAAAAACCATGCTTTATGCTTGAGGGCACATGGCTCATTCTGGGACATAGTAGTTGCTTATTGTTTGTTGAATGAGTTAAATTACTGAATTACACTATATAATATTGTGCATCTATAAAAAAACAGTTCATAGAAAAAGAAAGGGAATTATTTAAAAGTAAATTAATATCATGTTGAGAAATCTTGATAGAAATATATATTATCAGAAAAAAAAATACATGCTATAAAACATCACAATTAGTTATTTACAACCTGGACTATTTATTTATGGTAGGGAGTGCTGCATGAAGCAAATCAATCAAGTCAATGCAATGGTCAATTTCTAGTTTTAAAGTGTAAATTATCATTGCATTTGTGTGGTGCAGACAAGAATCATGTTTAATAAATGAAAGAAAACAATCTGTAAGACAAAGCAGTAATTTATTTTTATTTATTTATTTATTATTTTTTTGAGTCAGAGTCTCACTCTGTCACCCAGACAGGAGTGCAATGGCACAGCTCACGGCCACCACAGCTTTGACCTGTTGGGCTCTGGCGATCCTTCCACCTCAGCCTTCCAAGTAGCTGGAACCACAGGCATGTGCCACCATGTCCAGCTAATTTTTTGATTTATTGTAGACACGAGGTCTCGCCATGTTGCTCAGGCTGGTCTCAAACCCCTGAGTTCAGACAATCCTTTGCCTCTGCCTCCCAAAGTGCTGGGATTACAGGCTTGAGCTATCGCACCCGGTCAAAGCAGTAATTTAAAACCCATATTCCTATTGGAATTCAGTGAGAATTGCTGGAATGATTTTCCGTCACCATATCCATCTCATATGACTAAAAAGTTAATACAGTTAAAGGTAGATTATGGTCAGGCTCAGTGGCTCAGCCTGTAATCCCATGCCTTGGGATGCTGAGGTGAGTGGATTGCCTGAGCCCGTGGGTTCGAGACCCGCCTGGGCAACTTGGTGAGACCTCATCTCTACAATAAATCAAAAAATTAGCCGGGTGTGGTAGCGCGTGCCTGTAGTTCCAGCTCCTTGGAAGGCTGAGGCGGAAGGATCGCCGGAGCCCAGCAGGTCGAGGCTGCGGTGACCGGGAGCGGCCACTGCACTCCAGTCTGGGCGACAGAGTGAGACTCCAACTCAAAAAGAAAAAAAGGTAGATTATGGAAAGCATCATATTTGAAAATTATACTAACTGGACACGGCTGACTACTGGGTTACAGATTCTGTCTGAGAATTGAGAAAGCCTGTTCTATGTTTTTTTTCCCCTCTGAAACCTAAAAAACAGTAGCAAATTCCCTGGGCAGTGAAACAGGGGCTTGCAGTAATCCATGGGTAAGACCAACTTTTCATGGTAACATGGCAAACTGACCATCTTTCTTCTTTTGTTTCATTTTTCCCTCTCTTTTTTAGATCCCAAAGGCATAAATAATTTAAAAATTTATAGTATTTTACAACATGCATTGACAATTTTTTCATTGGCCCATGCATTTCTCTCAGAGCTCCTCAGTGTTATTCTAATTCATTGTTTAAAAAAATACTTCCCTTTGTTTCTAAAATTACATTTTAATTGAATACATTATTATAGTATTGAATGCTTTTACAACCATTTTCTTGGTCGTGCTTGGTGGCTCAGCCTGTAATCCCAGCACTTTGGGAGGCTAAGGCAAGTGAATTGCCTAAGCCTGCAGGTTCGAGACCTACCTGGGCAACTTGGCGAGACCTCATCTCTACAATAAAACAAAAACTAGCTGGGCGTGGAGGTGCATGTCTGTAGTGCCAGCTGAGATGGAAGGATCGCCTGAGTCTAGCAGGTCGAGGCTGTGGTGGCCAGGAGCATGCCACTGCACTCCAGTCTGGGCAATAGACTGAGACTCCAACTCAAAAAAACCCAATCTTTTCTTTTTTCTTTCTTTTTTTATTTTAAAGATGTGGGGTACAATTCAGGGTTATATACACATGTTCATTATGCAGGTACCCTTGTTGATAAGGTATGCCCCCTCTTCCCCAGGCAGATTTTTAAAACATAAAAATATTTAGAGTTTAGCTCCAAATATCTATTTATTTGTTTGTTGGGCAAAATTCTATTTTGTTTTTGAATCAGAATCTCAATCTGTCTCCCAAGTTGGAGTGCTGTGGCATGATTACAGCTTACCGCAGTCTCCAACTCTTGAGTTCAGGCAATCCTTCTGCCTCAGCCTC
This sequence comes from Carlito syrichta, assembly GCF_000164805.1. NCBI lineage: Eukaryota > Metazoa > Chordata > Mammalia > Primates > Tarsiidae > Carlito > Carlito syrichta. The sequence goes on from NW_007232419.1 coordinate 170,026, forward strand.
CCTAGCACCTGGGACTGCAGGTTCATGCCACTACCCTGGCTAATTTTTTTGTTTTTTTTTGTAGAGATGAGGTCCTGTTCATTGGTCTTGAACTCCTGGGCTCAAGCAATCTTCCTGCCTCAGTCTCCTAATTTTGGGGGATTACAGGCATGAACCACCACTCCTGCCCTGAAACTATTTTCTTTTAAAAATACTATTAGGCAATTCCTCAGTTCATGAGGCTCCATCTTGACCAACCTGTGCAGTCCCTCATCTAGTTCTGTCACCAGTGTGTTGTTTTTATCATCTTTATTTTCCCCCATAGCCACGTCTCCATTTGCCTTGCCTCCTAAATTTCCCTCTAAGAACTAGTTTAGCTGAAACGTAAAAATGCCAGCTTGCTGTTTTCTTCATTATCATCTACTTCTCGGTACTTTGTAACTTGCTTTAACCCAAGAGAGCTTTTAACAATTTATTTTTAAGATTGCAGACAAACAGGATTTTAAGCTATCTTTTGTTACTGGTTTCTAGCTTTGCTCTGTTACAACCATAGTCTCCAGGACATCAAATCCTTAGAACTTAGTTGGTTTTTATTGAGTCCAGTAGAAACTTAATTTTTGTGAATGGTCCATGGGCATTCAAAAATATATTTGTTTATTAGGTATTAAATATATATACTGTATATTAATAAGCCTAATTTTAAATGTACATGTTAACAATTTTCTAGATCTTTAAGTTTTGTCAGTGTAATGTCAACAGTTTCTGAGGAAATGTTAAAAAATCTCCAACTAAAATGGGCAATGTATTCAAATCTGCCCATGGCTCACCCCATTCCACTCCTAACAAAACAGAAACTTCTGAAATCAAGAAACCAAAGTGGAAATGGTATTGTTAATTAGAAGTAAAATCATGTTTACTAGCTACGGCTTTATGGAAGGATTTTTGAAAGGAGTCCTGTCATTTCACTTGAATTGCTTTACTTGTCCAGTGGACAGAAAACCTCCCAGGTTACAATTCTATTCTTTGTGTTTTGTTTTTGTTTTTGTTTTTTTTGAGTTGGAGTCTCACTCTGCTGCCCAGGTTGGAGTCCAGGGACACACTCATGCCTCTACCTGCTGGACTCAGGCGATCTTTCTGCCTCAGCCTTCCAAGTAGCTGGAACCACAGAAGCACGCCACCACGTCTGGCTAGTTTTTGTGATTTATTCATAGTTGCCCAAGCTGGTCAACTAAGTTGCCCAGGCTGGTCTTGAACCCACGGGCTCAGGCAGTCCTCTCACCTCGGCCTCCCAAAGTGCTGGGATGACAGGCTGAGCCACCGCACTCGACCACAATTCCATTCTTAACATCCCCAGATGGCTAGACAGTGCCTTGTCCAGATAAACACCAGTATGCCCTGTGATCAGTGGATAGCCCATAAAACCAGGTAATATTCATCCTCAATCCTCCCATTGATGGAAGTTTCTTCTGTTATTGCCCTGAGAGCAAAAACATTTCAATATTTATGAATAGATTAAAAATAAAACACTTGGTGGTAAGGAAACCGGAATAATTTTAAGCTGCTTTTATGTAAAATGTGTCAGACATTTACTGTGTGACTTTCACAAAATATTTAACTCCAACTTGCCTCAGTTTCTTCATAATAACGTGGCCATCATAAAATTGGTGTGAAGATTAAATAAGTTGGTATATAGTTAGTGCTTAGAATGATGCTAAAGTCATATGATATGCATTTGGTAAACTTGTGCTATTAATATCTAATTGCTGGCTGTGTTTCACTGTTCATATTCTTTCCAATTTCTTGATTTATTCATTCTTCATGTGCTTGTAAAGGGGTGTGTGTGTGTGTGTGTGTGTGTGTGTGTGTGTGTGTGTGTGTGTGTAGAAAACCTTTTCTATGTATTAGTCTCTGGGAATGTCACCAGTTCAAAATCATTCACCCATCTACTTGTGTAGGAACCCGAGGACTATTTTTGGACTCATTTGGGGTTAGAATTTAGTACTTGTTATTTTGACTAAAAGATTTGAGTCTTCGAAATGTTTTCTTGATTGGGGAAGATGTATAGCCCCAGGCATAGTGTAGAGAAAGCCAGCACATAGAAGAATAGAAGTATAATGCAATCACATGGAGACATAAAGATAAGAAATGGAGAAAGAATGTTGCCTGGGTTCCTATGGCTTTCCATTTCTGAATTTTGAGCCCTTTCTGAAGCCAGAATACATCCCTGACAAAGGGTTTTTCAAGATATTGCTTCATTTTGGTCGTACTAGCTCTCGTGCTCAAGTTACTTGAATTGATTTCTGTTATTTGCATCAAAACTAGTCCTAAACATTACAATAAAATAGATCACAAGTGTTTGAAGGCTGAAAATTGTGTCCTTGACTCCTTCTGGGATCAGAAGATAATTCAGCCATCATTGTCTGATATCCTTTCCCTTACTACATACCTGAACCACAAAACCTGGGGTGTCTGCCATCCATCCAACTTGAACAAATATGAGAAATAAAGGATGACATCAATAGAAGTATTCTGAAACTACAATAAATGGTTTCATCATCTAAAATAGACATTCGTCTTAGATCCAAAGGTTCTTAGTAGATGCTCACTGCTCTTTTCCTTCCTAGCTCTCCTGCCTCATTCTATTTCCTGCCCTGCTTACTCCATGGGGCCATACTCATCTCTTTTTATCCTCTCTCCAATGGAAAACCATCAATTCACATAAGTTTTAGCTGCCAATTTCATTTACTCACTTAATCAAAATGTATATGTTGAGGCTGATATTTTCCAATATTAGAAAACCCACTTGTCCACAGCTTTGCATCATAGCTCCTATGTTAGATGTATCAGCCTAAGGGTGATATTTTATTCTTGTTTCTGACTTACAATTTTGACTCATGTCTTAATTGATTTGTAAACAAAATGAGGAAGGGAGTGATATTCATGAGCTTTCTCAAGATCATTAACCACGTGGGTCTTGACTTATGTCCTCTCACCTGAGCTTTGCCCTGTCATCTAATGATCAGGGGATATATCCAGATGGAATTTTCCAAATCATTCACCCATCTACTTGTGCAGGGACCTGAGGACCATTTTGGGACTCTCTCTCTGGGGTTAGAATTTAGTACCTGTAATTGTGACTAAAAGATTTGAGTCTTTGAGTTGTTCTCTTGATTGGGGAAGATGTATAGCCTCAGGCATTGTTGTTTTGTTTTGTTTTGTTTTGTTTTATTTGTTGTAGTCTCACTCTGTCTCTCGGGCTGGAGTGCAGTGGCACACTCACAGCCACCTCAGTTATATTGTCAGCTCTGCTAGAAAGTTTATAAGGAAAAAAATCTGGGATCAGCAAAATCTAGCTGATGAGCTTGTGCAATAAATAGGCATGAAGAAGTCTAGATTAGGGTTGGTGATAAAAAAGCAGATAGGTAAAAAATTCTAAAGTAAAAGCCGACTGTACTCCCTGCCTAACTTAACCATAGGGGATGAAGAGGAAGATAAGTCACTGGTGACTCCAAGGTTCTGACGGAATGAGTTGATGGTAAAGGGAATTTGTGACTGAACCAGGCATGTTGGGTGAGAAAGTTCTGATTTCCTTTTATGCATTAATAAAAGATTAGCAGACGTTCTCATTTGCAAAGTGCTGAGTTTGAGCAACTTGAGCAACTTGGCGAGGCCTCATCTCTGCAACAAAATAAAAAATTATTCGGGCATGGTGACATGCACCTGTAGTTCCAGCTACTTGGAAGGCTGAGGCAGAAGGATCACCTGAGCTCAGCAGGTCCAGTAGTTGTTCAAGGTCCACTTATGAGTGAGAACACGTGACACTCGTCTTTGTTTCTGTGACAGATCACTCAGTATTATAAACTCTCATTCCATCCAGGTTACTGTGAAATTCATGATTTTGTTCTTTTTTTATGGCTGTGTAATAGTCCATTGTGTGTATGTACCACATTTTTTTAATCCAATCCTCTTTTGTTGGACAGCACGATTGCTTTCATGATCTTGCTATTGTGAACAATGCTGTGATAAACATACGTGTGCAAGTATCTTTTTTATAGAGTGATTTGAGTTCTTCAGGGTATATTCCCAGCAGGGAGATTGCAATCCATATGGAAGGCCGATTGTTAGAACTTTTAGAAATTGCATGGCATTCTCTTAGTACATCTCTTTATTCAAATTGTAAACCACACACATACTATCATTCCCAATCAACTTCACCCTCCTGCCTATCTCTTCCAAATGTTTATGGACAAATATAAAGCTTAATGTATCTTACCCTTTAACTTATAACTGTATCCTTTAACTGTAACAGTTTCACAGTTAATCACACACTATATTAAGTTGTGTGTTTTTGTGGTTTATTATAGATTTATCTTTATCCGCATTGAATTACTATGAGTTTGTAAGGCTGAAGAATCATGGTACATGTCCCACATCATACAATTTATTATTAATGATATAATAGATACAATAAATATTTAATGGTTTATTGCCTTACAGATAAAACAAAGTAATTGTTTTCACCTAAGAGATGGTTTGATCCAATAGTATGAAATTTAAGAGTGATTTGATCATCATAATTTCTATTCTGACCTCCTTGATTTTTGTACTGCCATGGGAAAGGCATTTTTAGCTATTCAGAACTCATTTTCTTAATCCAAAAATGGAAATAAGCCTTGTCATCTGTCTTATTCACAGAGAGTGGTGAGGAGTATTCTAGTCAATACAAGGTACATGGCTAATACAAAGTTTAAGAAAAATGATAAATAACATCTATTACAAAATTGAACCATTGTTCAATTTCTTCTGCCCTTTCAGTTCTTTGATTCAATATTCTTTCACTGAAATCTGAGATCTTTAATTTGAGAAAGTGTTTTGCTAATAATGGTAGACTTTCTGCATTGACCTTTTGTTATCATTAGGCACACCTGGATGATATGAAATTATGCTTTTAAGGAGATCAATATATCACTAAAAATGCATAGAAAAACATCTGGTGATAACATTTCAGGTATGGGAAATTTAAGTATAAATGCTATCAGAGGACTCTATTCTCAATGGAAAGCTTCTTTAAATAATTTGAAATAATATTTTTTTCTCTTTATTTTTAATTTCTTAAGCAAAATCTTTGTTCTCTCGATAGAAGAGCCACTTTTCCTTTATTCTGAATTGTGAAGAATGGCAAAAAATAATTCTCTATATTGCTAAAGAATCAGAAAAAACTTTAAGTAATTTTATTGTATTGAAGATATTTATAATAAATCATTCATTAGAGTTAAAGAAATCATGATTGTACTGCAGTAACTTTGTTAATAACATGTTATGTGAAGTAGCTTTTTTGTGACTGTGTGCTTTCATGTGGGTACAAAAAGTAAATTTTAGAAGTTACAATTACATTAAAAAATTAAAGGACCAAAAAAACATTTTTTTAAATGCAAACCATCCTAGAGGCGATTGTGAGTGATTAACAATGTAGATCAGATATAGCCTAACTTGGAAAATGGGAGGGAAATAAGTTAAGCAGATACAACAGCAAGATTCCTAGACACAAGATTTTCCATGATTGTTAATTATATAATTCATAATTCCTCCAATTACTTTCTCTTTCAAAATATATGTGTTCAACCCATTACAGTTTACAAACACCATTGGCAGTGTGAACTAATTAGGTACAATATAAGAGTAATAAAAATAAATATAGCACAAGTTTTTTTAAACTATTGAAAAAAATTCCATTGAAAAGAAATAAATGATAGACCCAGGCAACTAGAGATGCAATGGTCAACACTTTAGTTATTGCCTATGCTTCTCAGATAGTGTTTATAATTAAATTTCCCATACCTGAAATGTTATCACCAGATGTTTTTCTATGCATTTTTAGGAGAGGGAAAGATCTGGAATTTTGATAAACCTTAATGTTTATATGACACGTGAATTTCATTTGCATATGCTCTCTCCTTTATACTGGTAAAGACCAAAATCTAGAATATTGCCTAAAATATCCACCCTGTCCCAGCATTCATAATCATCTTAAATCTTTATAAATTAGACATAACCTAAAAATTCAAGTAGAAAATTATTGAATGTATTTCAGCCGCAAAAGTTTCTGTGAACCTGAACCTGCATGATTAAAAGCTTAATGACAGTTTGAAAACAAATCACTGGACATAAGTCCTTTATAATGGCTTCTCGCTGGTGTATATTCAGTTACTCTGCCCCAGTGCTCTAGTTGCCTGGGTCTATCATTTATTTCCTTAAACAAACCTTGCTCATTATGACTTAGGACCTTTGTCACACAATTCACTTTGCCTGTGACACACCTCACCCTAGGTCCTCCTACCTGGTTAAAGAGCGCCTGTCCTTCAATTTCAACTCATAGTACACCCTCAGTAAAGCTGTCCCCAACCTCCTGACCAGATCACATCCACCTAGCTATACTGTCTTACAGCACCTGAGGCTTATCCTAATTTGTAACTATACATTTCCATGATTCAGGTCAGTTCTCTCTCCCCAACTAGATAGTAAGTTTATGAAGCATAGGCAATAGCTAAAGTGTTGACTATTTAATCTCTAGCATTCCTCTATTGATCGGCACAGGGAAGATGCTTAGTGAATCTTTGCTGAATTAACAAATGACTAACTAACCTTTGACTTTAGCTCATTAAGTAACACATTACGAAAGCAACATCACAATGTGAAACTAAAAAGTGAACATAAGTTTAAGGCAGAATTCAGAACATGAACGAAATTTGTATGTTGTCTTTAGATTTTAGGAAATAGAATACATGATAATAATGATCTTTTATACAATTATAATGTTAAATACTGTGACAAAAGTAAGATTCATTTTCTTTATTTTTAACAAAAATTAAATAAAAGGGAAATAACAGGCTCACTCACACATTTCTTAGGGTTTTATTCATTTACACCTCGAGTAAGTTATATCATTGTAGCCAGAGGGTATTTTTATTTTTATAGCATTTAGTCTTTGTTAACACTCCCCAAATCCTGTTTTCTACCTTTCAGAGATTAATAAATCTTACGAGCTAAAAATGTAAAGTAATCCTAATTATATTTTTATTTCTGAACTATTTCAAACATCAAACACTTTTTAGATCATAGTTTTAGACCGTTCCTGCTGGTGAACAGGTGTTCATAAGCTTAAGACTGTAAAAACAATAAGAGGACTATGAAGACCTGACCTTCAAACTCAGATCTCTAGGGAGTCTGCAAATCTAATTTTAGGGCATGTGGAGACATAAGCAATAGAACACTTAAGAACCCAAGGCCTGCTCACTCCGTCCCAGCATAGATAATCATCTTAAATCTTTATACATGAGACATACCCTAAAAATTCAAGTAGAAAGTTATTAGATATATTTCAGTCAAAAAGTCTCTGTGAACCTGAACCAGCATGCTGAAAAGACTAATGACAGCTCAAAAACAATGACGAGATATTAAGCATATTTTTGGCCATATTCATCAGTTTTAAAATAAATTATCTACCTATGACATGGTTTGTATAACTTTTCAAAACTGTATGAATTTAACGGGTGCCAAAGTTACTAGTCTCCCCTTATTGTACTCCCAAAACATTTTCCAGGAAAAAATCTTAATCTCCTATGTCTTTTTCAAAGTGAAATTTGGTCATCAGAAATTTAGGTTTCTTTCTACTCTACATTTCAGATCATTAATTCTTTTTTCAACATATAAGGAAAAAGATTCATGATCAAGAATGAAGGAACTTGAGTGTTTTTTGTTGTTTGTTTTTTACAGGAAGAATTTCTCATAGGTTATTGGAGAGTTTCCTTCATCAAGATCTACCTACCAGTGAGGGCTGAGAGAAGGAGAGAGATTCCAACTTTCCTGGCAGCTTGCTTTTGTTCTGAAGGGAAGAGGTTATGGCTCAGCCTGTAATCCCGCGCTTTGGGAGGCCGAGGCGAGTGGATTGCCTGAGCCTGCGGGTTCGAGATCCGCCTAGGCAACTTGGTGAGACCTCATCTCTACAATAAATCAAAAATTAGCCAGGCGTGGTAGTGCATCCCTGTAGTTCCAGCTACTTGGAAGGCTGAGGCGGAAGGATCGCCAGAGCCCAGCGGGTCGAGGCTGAGGTGGCCAGGAGCAGCCACTGCACTCCAGTCTGGGCGACAGAGTGAGACTCTGACTCAAAAAAAAAAAAAAAAAATTCCATTTCCATACAATCTAATGAGTTGTTTAAATTTTAGGCAACAGAAACTGCTTCTAAGCATATCATGGATGCCAAGAAATGCCATTCATGCGTGTATTCATTTATTGAACTTACAAATTTAATAAACACTAATTTAGTACCTACTAGGCTTCAGTCAGTGAAAGACAAAATCTGCAAAACCAGGCAGAGAATTGAGTTCAGTACATCAACTACAAGAGTGTGCAATGAGTTCTGCAGAAGAGTTGTGCCCTAAATAGTAGAGTTCAGGGGTCAGGTCCTGAAGCAACTTGGAAAAGGTTTCAGGAAGAGGTGACTTTTGAACTCAGTCTTCAATGTAGGGTAGAAGTTTACTATGTGTGAAGTAAGGAGATGGGAAGGATGTTGGAAAATAGAATTCCAGTAAGAGTCTGCTGTGAAGGAAGAAATAATGGCATTTTGTTGTTGTTATTGAACTACTGAAAAGATATCTAACATGTCTGCAGAGAATGTGTAAAACCAAAGAAAGAAAACTTTGCAGCTGGAGAAAGAAAGGTAGAAGATTATGGAAAGCCCTATGTGTGATAGGGAGGAGTTTTAATTTTATCTATCCAGAAAAAAATACATAAATAAATGTGAAACCTTTAAAAATGTTGACCTTATTTGAGTCTCAGGAAGAACATTCTGGGGAAACTTATGAAGGCCGAATTATAGACAGACAAGAGACAAGACTTTTGCGGGAGGGAAGAAACGAAAGAATTCTAAACTTGCACAGGTAAAAAGAGACAAGGAGGTAGATATTTCAGGTGAGAGAACAGACGGGTGTGGACCATGAGGAAGAAGTATTTATAGAAAAGTAAATCTACCACTACTTTCAGTTTTTAGTACAGTCAATTGGCGTTCAGTAAGATACGACAATGAATTCAAAAGAATCAGTGATGGATAAGTTCAGTCATTAAAGCCAAGACCTTCAGTTTAAATGAATAAACTCGCACATGGCTAAAAAAGGAAATAAAACACGACATTTATTAGGCAAACTATCAAATGTTTATTTAAATTCCCATTTAAAATATTCTCAAGTAAAAATATATACAAAAACAGACACACAAAGCTTGAAGCAACTAGAAGCACGATGTTATACACACATATAAATACAAACAAAATTCAATTCAATGCAAAGTTGAGTGACATCATATTGCACCAACATTTATTCCATACAAAAGCACATGCATCAAAGCTTTCCATCAGACGAGAGAACACTTATTTCATAGCATCTTACCACTTACACAAATAGCCCATAAACACCATCTGGCAGTGTGATTGCTACACCAGAACTCTCCCCAGAGGGAAATCATTTAGCTGTAGAAGAATCCATTTTATTTCACATATCACATGCTGGCACAGGCGTCACTGCCAAGGAACCCTAAGAAACACAACACAATCCACAGATGAAAGTCCCTTTGTGCCACTTATATTTTCATAGTTAATTATCTTAGTACTGCTAATATGATTGGAATGTAGGTGCAAAAATGCAATTTTGCTCTTTAAGAATTTATCAATGTAAGACATTGTGCTAAATTTGTATAAAATATACAGAATCACCAATACCCAAGTTTCATGATCACAATGTCAGAGTAAGGAAGCCCTGCTTGGGATGAGGACCAGTTAATATAGTGAAGATCGCTCTTTCTCAGCTGGACCTCTTTGCTCTTGTATTTTAGATCACTAGGCCAAACCCACCATGATCCCACAATTTTGGGAATGGTACGAGGCCGTGACAAATGTATTCCATATCAAAATTAGGCATTTAACTGGTCTCTAAAGTACAATTTAAGCACAGATCAAAGAGATGTTACCAGCATAACCTCTGAGAGTAAACTGACTACCATCTCCACATGGTCAAATTGATTCCACCGTTGCAAACTATTGACGTTTTGCATAGAATACAAAAGGATTTTTAAAAACACATTCATATACAGGACTCAATAATATGTTGATAAGAACACACCAATGCACATATGAATTCTTCTACCTTTTGACAACTGAAAAAAAAGTTACTGTTGCTCAGTCAAATTTTTAGACACAGCTTTCTAAACCCATTTTTATAAAGTTAATTCAGATATAATTACAGCAAAAAGACATGAAAGATTCATTGTGAGATGAATTCAGAGTCAATGACAACAAACTTACTCTCCCAGTACATCACTACCGTGTAATCCACTCTATGATAAATAAGAAACAAGTCTATGAAATTTAGAGTCAAATCCTTGTCAGAAAAGTAACACAAAATAAGGCCACCCAAAGCATTCCGTTCAAGAGGCCATTTGTCTTGCTTTTTTTCTGACGTGCTTATTCTAAAACCACAGGTAACCAATATTTAGTATCCGTAAAACACAGCTACATGTTTGTTCATCTGTTCGGCCTAGAAAGAAAACGATGTTATTCCATAGCATTAAGTGATATGCATCTAATGCTTATGTTTGTGAAGTTCCCAAACGTTGAGAAGTACTACCGAAAATTCATTGCTATCATGCTACAACCCATTTACAGAAAGACAGAAATCTGGGGCCAATGTTTGCATTCAAAATAACCAAGTTTTGAAAGCAAAATATATCCTAGTATTACTATGGATTCTCGGAACTGTCCTTAAAAAAAAAAAAGTATTCTTTTACTCTCTAAACATGAATAACATCAAAAGAAGAATCCAGTTTTTGAAAATTTTAGTATAAAATGTTTTAGTTCCAGATGAATAGCAGTAGTAATAACATTCACAAGGGAAAACTATTAGGTAACACATTTCTTCAACAAGAAGATCCGATTATTTGACATTGTTGGAGGATTCTGACGGTTTGTATGATAACCATCACTATTTATATTGTTTTTGTTTTTACTTTCGGAGCAACAAGAAAGTTCTATGGGATAGTGCTTGAAATAAGGTACATAGTAGTTTAATGTAGGTCATTTCTAGCTTGTTGGAAGCATACATTTATTTGAAACAATCCGTGTTTCACGTCTCCAAAGTTTCTACTTTAATATAGTTTAGTAAAGCCGGGCTCAGTGGCTCAGCCTGTAATCCCACGCCTTGGGAGGCTGAGATGAGTGGATTGCCTGAGCCCATGGGTTCGAGACCCGCCTGGGCAACTTGGCGAGACCTCATCTCTGCAATAAATCAAAAATCAGTCAGGCGTGGTAGCGCGCACCTGTAGTTTCAGCTACTTGGAAGGCCGAGGCGGAAGGATCGCCGGAGCCCAGCAGGTGGAGGCTGCGGTGGCCGCCCCCGGTCCAGTCTGGGTGACAGAGTGAGACTCCAACTCAAATATATATATAGTTCAGTAAATGGAAATTTGGAATGAAGGACAGATTCTGGATAAAATTTAATTCAGAAATCCTTCGAAATACGACAGTTCAAACCTAGGACCAGGGGATCACATTGCATTGCTTCCCAATATATGACTGAGCTTCCGAACATGCATGCGCCTAATAAAGTTAATTAGGAGGAATATGTGAAGTCTAATTTCATAGTCCACGTTTAATTCAGACCACTCACAACCCACCCAATTATACAGCTACCACATCCACAGGTCTAGTATGTTTTTCCACAAGATGCCGTGCTAAGTAACCAGTCACACCAAGTGCTCAAAATACAGTCACCTGTGCATTATATTACTCTCTTTTCCCTCTGGTTTTCACTGTGGCCTTTAGCAGCTTCAACAAGAGGTAATAAGAACTTAGCAAGTAGATCTCCCAACCAATAAATTAATTCACTTGAAAGTCACCCTTAAAAAAAAAATCAGTAGTGTATTTTTTATGTTGGGGGGAATAGTATGTTCACTTTCAAACAAGCGTGGCCCCCTGTGTGGTTCTCAATGCCTAAGACTCCACAGTTTCTCAAGAGAATTGCTATCTATAAAACTGTAACGGTAGTTATTGATACTATAAATGTACACATGATCCAATTGCACTGAAACGCACACATGTAACAGATAGTTATTTGGAGACTATCATTCCTCTGTGCATTTTAAAGCCAATGGTAACAGAGAGGAGAGGGGGAAATAATTCCCAAGAAAGTAAACCTATTGGTAGATTCACACAAAGAAAATCTAAGTAATTGTATACATTCAACTTAAGATTCACTTCCTGTCTTGAGCACACAGTGTCAAAAAAGAAAGAAAATCATTCATTCATTCAAATAAAACAGAGAAGTGGTTCCAAATGATCAAAGTTAATATTTTTATGAAGTTGTAAGGAAGGACAATATCTTACAACACAGAAAATTGGGGAGACAATGATTATGAAAATTAAATTTCCTGTGAGACTATTTGACCTGTATTTGACCTAAAGTTAGACAAAACATTTATTTTTAGATAGCAACTAATTTGAAAACACAACAAAATGAAAAAAAAAATTATCTTCAAAAATGGTCTGTTAAAAAGTCTTTTTAAGGTACAGTACTAATAAACTAAGGTCTACCTAGAGGTCATACCTTTAGGTATTAAACATGTTAACATAGATTTTAAAATACTGTTAATGGAAAATTAAACTAAGAGATATACATAGGTAATGCTTCATTTACCCATATATAAGTAATGTAAACAGAAGATATGAAGATAAATCATTATCTATTCTAATTTTATATTGGCTTTGAGCTTCTTGCCAGTTAAACAATGCTATACTTTAATTACTGACTTTCAATGGTTAGGAGAGCAAAATGTAACACTGTAAACATTATTAGCATCAACATATTGCATATTAAGTAGAGTAAAAAAAAAGCAAGATTACATTCAAGTAAAATTAAATTTCTTGAGTCATCCATACTCAAATCCCAAATCTCTCTCTAATACTTTCCAAACTAAGAAAAAGAGTTATAATTACAATCCCATTCATTGTTTTTCTGTCATCAGAACCAACATATAAAATATGATGGTGAAACTATCTCCTTATATATATATTATACGCATTATGTCTCCTTATAATATATATATATATATACGCATTATGAGAAAGCCACTTACAGTTATATATATAGCTACTTCAATTAACTCACAATTCAAATATTTTAAATGGATCTTACAAATAGCCCACACTTATTTCTAACAGAAAAAAAAATAATGGGAGTTTTATCTTATTCAGAGGGACAGATGCAGACTTTGGGAGACCAGTATGCATAATTCTCATGGTCTTTTTTAAGAAAATTAATACAAAATTCCCAGCCCAAAGTTAGGTTCAATACATTCTCAAGGTATAAGTGAGGGGTGTTGAAGCTTACAGTTCATTAATTTCTTGGGCTATCCACGTATGCACAGCAACTAATTTCTACTATTTCTCTGATTAGATTGCAGAAATTCAAATTATTATTACAACCAGTCACATCCTGTCTTTCATTTCCTGCTACTCTGACCCCAGTTTCCTATCGTTTCATAGGTTATATCCACTTATAAGAGATCAACTTCAATGAAGGTGAGAGCTGTTCCCTTTCTTAGCATTACATTCATCTGCAAGTCAAGATAAAATAATGTATTTCCTGAAGGCTGATTACAGTTCTGTTGTGTAATTACACCCATGTTAACCATTGCTGATATATCAAATAGCAATTGGGGAAAGAATTTTACCAGACGCATAAGACACTGGAAATTAGTTTCAGTGTGCATATTTTAGTGCTAGAGAAATTGCCATGTATTGCCATTGTAACCTAATAAGTTGTCCTAATTTTGTGCCAGCAGGACCAGGGATCCACAGTGTATGCATGTGTAAGTATACACTTGACTTTGATGTTTGGAACTGGAGCCAGTTATTTTCCCTAGGACAAATCTTTAATCTCCCAAAGAGAGACAAAAACGGGGTCTACTTTGAGCTGACCAAATCACCGTTTATAATAGTCTAGTTCTCGTCCTTGGATCAGAAGAAAATAATCTAATACTCTTAAAATAGGGTAAAAACAGCACTGTGAGAAAAATATTTACTGCATATACTATAATTGTGTAAGAAAAATAATTTTTAAATCAAATTTTGTTTTTGACTTAGACATCTTTACCAGATCTTTAAAAATCATTGTTAAAAGAGTCTATATATTTGTTTTATTAATATGCAATAAAGACTTAGAAATTAAAAAAATAAAAAGGAGTCTATGTACCTCCCCCTTAAAAACAAAACTGAAAATAAATGGTATTGGTCACTTTTACTTTTGATGCTATAATAAAAAGTTTAATTATGATATGCTATATGCTGTAACCTTATGATATGTATATAAACATTTGATAGACATACTGGTACAAGTATAGCACATGCTGTAGTATTTGTGTATGGTCTATCATTACAAAAATAAGAGAAAAATTTTATTTAGTGTATGCTTATATAAATAAATGTGCACGAGTTTTTGAAATAGAATCTGCTTTCCATGTTACCATTTTGAGCAAAAATTCTGAATACTAATTATCTGATTAAAGGAACCCTGCATCTTCTCATGATATGTCCTAAAAATAAGCCAAAGTACAACTTAATTGTCATCACTTTTTAAAAAATCACTAGCTGACTTTCTGTCTGGTTAAAATGGCATTACAACATTATTAGAAGTTTAATAATGCAAAAGTCACTCTCGAAAATAAGAGAGAGAACAATGAATATGTATTCTTGTTAGCACAATGATACATTTTAAAAGATATTAGAACCAATAGTAAACAAATAAATTAACTGATGAGCCAATCTGTCACTCTCGGTATAGGCATATTAGCCTCAGATAGCCAAGAATACCACAGAACTCTCCATGAGACTTTACTGTCTTTTTCATTAGCAAGAAAAAAACCTCAAGAAGAGTTTGCTTGTTAAGATTCTATGAGCCTAAACTGTGTTAAAAAAAAAAAAAGGTATACAAAAGAAATTTTTACCTCTAGCAACATATAGTAGGGAGAGAGATAGAAAAATGAACAATATTTATTGGAAATGGGAATTACAGAACACATTTTGAAAAGCCTAGCAAGACATAAAAGAAAGGACCTATAATGAATTCACTTAGAGACACAAGCTTCCTTTACCCATATATAAGTAGGTTTGACTAAAAAGCTCAGTTTGCATATATATTAAATATTATCAGGAGCAGAAATTGAAATAAGAACATTGGAAATGCTCCAAATTATAATCATCATCTTCACTTTAAACAATTCTTTATGAAATTTATGTTTGCCCTTAATAATTTTATTTGGTGTAATTCTTCCAAAAATTCTTATTTTCAAGTGGACAAAAACGAAAGAATGAAACTTACGCTGGCCGTGACTAACTTACATATACATAACTGACAGTTTAAAATTTCACTGTTATATTACTCTCATTTGTAAAGTCTACAATAGTTTCTAATACTGTAATAACAATACCTTCTGAACACATATACTCATGCAGTTGCTCCTTTCAGTGAACATGCTACCAGTTAGCTCTGTTGCAGGCTGAGTGATAATTAAGGTAAGGAAATGACTGACAGAGCCTAGACATAGAAATGAAAATGTTTTAGAAACATTAGTTGTAAATCTTATTTATTAGTGACATTTCTTCCTCAATTTTTATGTTAATATATGCCTTTCCCTAATTGATCTGGACAGTTTTATCTGAAGAGATACTTTAACAGAACATAAAAATGCTAAAAGGCAATGCACAAATTGTCAAAATCCATCGTCATGTAAAAATAGCCATGAATCTAAAAAATTGCTCAGAATTACTAACTTTGCATGCTGAGATGATTACAGAGATGGGCCTAATAGTTTTCTTAATTGGTGATTTCTCTCTTATTGATATAATCATTTAAAGATTTTAAAATGCACATGTTTAGATATATTCATCAAAGCATAAGTTATTAGTGAAACAGGTTGTTGTTCTTAAGAGGATTTAATGCCAAACTGACTCTCGTTTCTAAGAAGTGTTATACCCTTTCCTGACGAAAGGAATTGACGTAAAAACAAAATGGCACATAACCACAGAACTCCCTGATAATGAGTGAAACCAACATCCAACATAATAAATTCTCAAGGTTTTTTACTAAAATGTAATACCTGGATTTGTCTCGTAAACAACAGCCCCAGAAGCTCTTCTTTAATGTATTCAACACCTCCTCTCTGACCCTTGTTCAAAATGCTCTGGGTATAATCCATTAAAACATGAATGATATCTAAATTGGTATCTAAGGGGAAGCAATGCAATGTCAATGTAAAATAAATTCCTTTCTTTTCTTTTTGCCATAATAATGATGTCCGCTTTTTTTCAGAATAGAAAATACTTTTCACAGTATAGTCATCTATAGTGTATAAAATCACGTTTACAAAACCTATATATACAGAAAACCCCTTTCTTCAATTTGAAGGTTTTTAGCCATGAAAAGACATGTTGTAGAGAATGACCACTAAAGTAACTGTCCATTCTTTTAGTCTTTTTCCCTAACCCCAACAGGCAGGTATTGGAGACTAAAGAACTGTATGAACTCGTAGTACAACTGCTTGTTAGCTTTCAATAACATGGAGTTATAACTAAATGTCTTAGAAATTAGTTTAAATGCACTAGAAGATATGAATAGAAATAGCTAATTCCTTTAGTTCATCACTAAAAATGCAATTCTCTGGATTTTCCAGAAAATGAAGTAAGGATCCATATTGTGCCTCTGCCCTTGGGCAGACTGCCAAGATTTCAGATGCATTAGTTCATAATTTGTGACAATCTTCTTCTGGTACAACTTCCAGTATTATCTGTAATGTTCTGGTTACTCTGTCTACAAAGAAATAAAGAAGAGAAATTAAAAATGCATGAAAATCAAAAATGCATAAAAACAGCAAAATATGAAGCATTTGGGGTTGAATACTGAAAACACAACCGCCTATTTCACAGAGCACTTTCAAGAATTATTTACTTCATTAGAATCCTATCATGCTCAATTAAATTTGTCACTTCTGTAACTTCCCATGATGACTTCGCAGCAAGAATACATTAATATTTTGCATTCAAATAAGGACTTTTATTCATGAACCAGGAGACTGAAAATATTTTGAGACAATAGGACCAAGATATAATAAATGTTCAAAAATACACTTCATTTTCTTTCTATAATTGGTTTGGTTTTTTTTTTTTCTTTGCACCTATGAAATTACAACTAGTTCCTCAGAAGAATCAAGAGAAGAGTCAGAATATAATTTCCAATCCCTAACTTAGCGTTTGATGGAGCAAATGGTCTTATCTCCTAAGGCCTCAATTGTCTTATCAATAGAACCAGAGACAACATCAGTGGTTCTCAAAGTGTGGCTCCCAGATCTGCAACACCTGAGATGTTAGAAATGCATATTTCTTGAAACTCAACCCTAGACCTCCTGAATTAGAAACTGAAGGCAGACCCAGGCAATCTATAATTCTGATAGACACACAAATATAAGAACCACTGGGCTAGATGATTTCTATGGTCATTTTATCTCAGCTGTTCATGAACTCTGTGACCCTGGTTTCCAAGGACATTAGTTCTTGTTTGCCTCTTATCTTTGTAATCTATCCCTAGGATCCTATTTGACTTCCAACTACCCCGGAGCAGTTCAAAGTCTATCATCCTCTTAATGACTTGAGAGCCAGATCGACTTATAATCTTTCTCCTCATTTTATGACTTATTACCTGTAATAGCCCCTTCCAAGCAATTTTTTTTTTTTTTTTTGAGTTGGAGTCTCACTCCGTCGCCCAGACTGGAATGCAGTGGCCGCTCCCGGCCACCGCAGCCTCTACCCGCTGGGCTCCAGCGATCCTTCCGCCTCAGCCTTCCAAGTAGCCGGAATTACAGGCACACGCTACCACGCCCGGCTGATTTTTTTTATTTATTGTAGAGATGAGGTCTCGCCAAGTTGCCCAGGCGGGTCTCGAACTCGCGGGCTCAGGCAATCCACCACTTCAGCCTCCCAAAGGCGCGGGATTACAGGCTGAGCCACTGAGCCCAGCTTCCAAGCAATATTTAATGACACTTAGGTATTTCTTTCATCCTTTGCTTCATAACCATGTTCACCAAAGGTGTTGTCCTCTGCATACTAATTTTACAGTCTGCATTAATTGTAAAAGGGCCAACACACATTCTAGCAAAAGATAGGCTCTGTGAAAATGTTTCCTAAATAAACTGTATTTCATGACAGTCCACTCTTTCCATTGAAATATAAGTGTAGCATCAGATAGAAAAAGTAAATGGTAAAATTACCCTATAAAATAGATTTTTGTGGGAAAAGTAAATATCGATCAATTTTTTTAGGCAGAGAAGGGGCTAGAGCTATCTGATAGTAGGCTTTTAAAAAAAAAGGTCTCAGGCATCTGCAATGGTCAAATAAAAAGCAGTGGTATGATGCTGGGCGCAGTGGTTCATGTCTGTAATCCCAGTACTTTGAGAGGTCAAGACGGGAGGAATGTTTGAGCCTAGGAGTTCAAGACCAGCCTGGAAAACATAGTAAGACTTTGTCTCTACAAAAAAATTAAAATAAAAAAATTAGCCAGATGTGGTGGCATGTGCCTGTAGTCCCAGCCACTTGGTGTTTTCAGTAACTGAACCCGTAGGACCAAATAACACTAGTAGTATTTTCAACTTTACCTTTCACATTCAGTAGTTATTCTTGAAATATGCTGAAACAGAAACTGACCTTGCACGATCTGCTTTACCCAACCCTACCTGGGACCAACATGGGAACTACAGCAAAAATTTAGAAAGTTGATGAAGCAACACAAAGCTCGTCTTCCCTGAAAGTCATAATAGAAATAATAGTTGTGGTTTTTTGAGTCCGAGTCTCACGATAGCCCAGGCTGCAGTGCAGTTGCATGCTCATGGCCACCGTAGCCACGACCAGCTGGGCTCAGGTGATCCTTCCACCTCAGCCTTCCAAGTTGCTGGAACTACTGACGCGTGCCAACACACCCGGCTCATTTTTTAATTTATCATAGAGATGAGGTCTCACCAAGTTGCCCCTGAATTCAGGCAATCCTCTCACCTCAGCCTCCCAAAGTGCTAGGATTACCACTGCGCCTGGCTGGTCTTATTTTGAGTCCAAATCTCACTCTGTCACCCAAGCTGAAGTGCATTGGCATGATCATGGTTCACTGCAGCCTAGACCTCCTGGGCTTAGGAGATCCTTCCGCCTCTAGCCTCCTGAGCAGCTGGGACAACAAGTATGCACCACTATCTTCCTGGCTAATTTTTTTTTATTTTTTGTAGAGATGAATTCTCACTATGTTGCCCTGGCTGGTCTCAAACTCCTGGGCTCAAGCAATCCTCCCTCCCTGGTCTCACAAAGTGCTGGGATTACAGACTTCAGCCACCATGCCAGCCCGGCTAAATAACAGTATATATATATATATATATATATATATATATATTTTTTTTTTTTTTTTTTTTTTTTTTTTTTTGAGTCAGAGTCTCACTCTGTTGCCCAGGCTGGAATGCAGTGGCACATTCACAGCCACTGCAGCATCAACCTATTGGGCTCTGGCGATCCTTCCACCTCAGTCTTCCTAGTAGCTGGAACTACAGGAACACACTGCCACGCCTGGCTAATTTTTTAAAAAATTTATTGTAGAGACGAGGACTTGCCAAGTTGCCCGGGCTGGTCTCGAACTCACAGGCTCAGGTAATCCACTCGCCTCAGCCTCCCAAAGTGCTGGGATTACAGGAACAGTATTTTTTAAAAGGCTTTAAGATCTTTTTTGTATACATGATCTCCTTTTAGCCTTAAAATGAAAATAGTCTGAGTCCCTAGGAAATGTAGGAAAGCTTCATTAATCTAAATGTTGCACTGCAGTCTGTGTGAAAAGTCTGTTAAATGCATCAACCAGCTTCCGGTGGCATCATCAATGAAGTTATCTTGACATACTGTGTGAAGCCTATGCTTTTAGGAGCCTGGATTTGAAAAGTCACTGTCCACGAAGATGCAGCATAACCATTCTGCTGGTGTTGCTCAGTGTGATTTTTATAACCAAAGATTTTGTTTAAATGGTACTGTCTTCCATATCTCTCCCTGAGCAACAGGGATCAACTTCCAGTCACCCCACTCACCCTCAGCTGGGACAAGGTTTGGCTGAGAAATAGACAGCCAAGTACAACATCTGCTGGGAGCCCCAGTCAGGGTTTGCCGAGTCTTGCTACCTTTGTGAATTTGCATATGTCACTGGGCTATCTGCCCCTTTTTCCTAGCATGAGATGCGTGTGTTTCTATAAGTAAATAAATAATGTAACTAACCAACCAGAAGAATTAACCAGTCTCTCACAGATGGAAGAAAAAAGCTTTCCGTGTATCCGACTATTCCCTTAAGAGCAGATTTTCTTTTCTCCCTAGAAACGCTATAAAATAAAAAGTGGTTCAATACTGGCATCCTGTGGCCAGAGAAATTCATCAAATCTCTGAAAATCTCAGCTCCTAGGGTCCTGAACATTCCACGGCTGTCTGGGCTAAACATCCTTTCACCGTTTTCTGAATGCTGTTTGGTATCTCATTTTTCATGTAAATAACCTAAGTAAGACATATTTTGACAGACTATCATTTTCACAGAGATAATCTACTCATGTATATTAGTGTAAAATAAATGACAATATAAAGGTTAAGGAATTTTCCTACACAAAACGATATGATGTGAAATTACTGAACAAAGTGTTTCAAGCAAAGGCTCTCTTGGTCTCCAAATTCACACCCAGTTTCTCTCTAACAAAAAGATCATCTGGAACCCTCCTTGGAAGGAGGGTTGGGATGATGGCTTGGGACTCTGTTGTTTTGTGTGTCTGTGTGTGAGTGTTTTGTTTTGGCCAAAGGCTAAGAAAATACTTGCTATTGCAGCAATAAATATTATGAATTTTCTTTATTTTACTACAAGAATGCTGCCTAAGAGGAAAATCAAACAAAATTACAGCGGATTGTTGCTTTTTGCTTCTCACTTTCAAGGCAGCTATAAAGATAAAGAGTTACAATGATTGCAGTTTAAAGGCAGAATTGCCATGCTCCCTGGTAAGACTTAATGGCGTTTTTGAGAACCAAATAACCATTATGGGACTTCTCCATTGCTCTGAGTTTCACAAATGTCTAACACTAAATCTGGAGGCCTTGGAGATGTTCAAAGCATCTTTAGAGAGAGAAAAACAGCAACAACAAAAAAAATTTCTCAATATTACATGAGCATGGAACGACATCAAGAAGGGTCAAGCATGAAAACTGCTTATTGGTATAAACTGACTCAAAAAAAGGTACAAAATGCATACATGTTAGCAAGAGGAAGGAACTTTTTAGAGTTGACTGACAACAAACAGGAGAAACAAAATGCTTACTAAGATGAATCTGCACTTTCATCATTACTCCCTCTCATCTTAGTTCACCTCTTGGGCTACCAGCTCTTTCTTCTTCAGTTCTCTTGGTTTTCCATGGTGCACAGGGGTAAACTGTCTCTAGCTTGGACAGGAGACAGACCCAGCTCTTACAGTGATAAGTGCCAATCTGTCTTAAAGATTAGCGATGAATTAAGCAATCCTAATGGTAAATGTAGTTTAAAAAGACCTCTTTCTCCCCACCTTAAGAATAGGCTCTATATTTCATTCCTGCAACAGAGAAAACTTAAAATATTCTACAGAAAACTGGTGTGATCTAACAAGAAATAGAAATTAAATAGTTGGTTAAGGCAATCAGTGTGTCTGAGTCTACCTAAAAAGCACCTAAATTGTATGGTAACACTTCTGTGGGGAATAGTGTCACCAGAGAGAAAATAAAATCCAGGTAAAAACAATGGTATGCGGTCTAAACATACCAAACACCAACTTCAAGGAAACAAAGAGTAATAGCAAAACTCTGAGCTAAATGACTGGCTTCTAAATGAGTTTGCATTGCATACCAGAGATTCAATATGCATGTCAAATTTCTTTGTTTGTTTTTTAGTAACACTGGCATTATTTATTAATAATTTACCAGACATCTCCTAAACTTTTAATCGGGATTTTAAAATTAATTATGGTCAAGTAAGGAAATTAAAACAAAGAAGTATGAAAGTTGTATTCTAAACTCACCAAACTCACCAAACTCACCAGCTCTCTCTCTCTGTCTCTCTCTGTTTCTCTTTCTTATACAAGGGAGCCAAACTCTCAAGCTAGAAAAAGCATGGACTTTGAAGTCTAGCAGATGTGGGTTCAAATCTTAGCTCTATGGTTCGAAATGTGTACACTCAAAAATAAATTCTCCTTCTCGCTAAGCCCTGGTTTCCTCATCTGGGTTTGGGAATAACACTCCTTCACACAACAGTCTTGTTGAGGATTGACAGAGACGAATTTTCTCCTTCCCAAACTTAACTGGCCACCAAGTTCTGCTGGTTTTTGTTCCTTAATATCTTTCACTCTCTCTCTTCAGACCTTGCTGACACCACCTGTGTTCAGACCCTCCTCAATTGTCACCAGGATTGCTGTAGTAGCCACCAAACTCAATTCTCCATCTTTCAAATGTATCCTCATTCCCCCTGGGATTATTTTTCTAGAATACAAAACTGCCTAAGTTTGAATTTTCAGTTCTTCTACTTCATATCTGTATGATTTGGAACAAGTGACACGAATTCTCACATGCTATTATTCAAACTCTGTAAAATGGGCATGATCCTCTTTTCCTACCACAGAACGCTGATCGAAGAATTAACTAAGGTGATACATGTGCAAACACATGGAAATAACACAATGAATGGGAGCTGTTAGTCTTTCCTTCATTGTTCTTGTTCCCAGGACCCTTCTGTGATTCGCCATTTCTATGAATGTAGTGTTATGCTCATTGAAGACATTTGCAGGCCTCTGCCTAACTCCCCAACAAATCTCGTGCCACTCATCCAGCTATATGTTATGACACAAGATCACTAAACTGCATTCAACCCCGAAGAAAAGTAATTAGGTTAGGAAGGGATTCAAAGGAGCAATTAGGTCGTTTACAGGACTGCCGATAAAATTCTATCTAAAGAAGCTGTTCTTTTAAGGAGTGATTAGACCAGCCCAAACTAAATATTTTGTACCCCAAATGTCCTTCCTGCAAAAAGCAGTTCCAACTAAAATGCAGTAATGCAGTCAAACTGACAACTGTGCCACTTATGTTTTTTAATTTTAAGACACGTATGTTATGTATGTACACCTATGTGAGTTTTCTACAACACGGTCTCTTACAAGATCCTGAAACTGTGTGCAAGTCTTACCTGACATTCTCTTAAACCACTTGGGTTTGTTGTCCCATATAATAAAGAGATAGTATGCAGGCACTCCCGTCAGAGTGATGACAAAGCCAATCCCTGTACTAAATGGGTCCGAATAAAGAGAAAGAGCGACCATGAAGAGACACGTGAAGGAAAACAAAGCTGGGATGAACAGTGGTACCTGGAACACAGAACAAAAAAGAAAATCACTTCAAACAAGGCCCAGGTGACAGAAGATGGGTTAAAGAGAAGCATCCCAGTCACGTGATACACTTTAGCAATAACTTCTAGTCACATGACCAAGTGACAGACACCAAGATGCCTTACCCAAGTAGCAAAATCTCTTTCATGGGGCACAGAGAATGTAATAAACATACTCCTTTAGATTGAATTCAATTTAAGTTGTTTTCAAATCTTTGGATAGAACAAAATCTAAGGATGAAAGCGTGTTTGTTTCATTAAAGGTGTTCTGTTGGAATTACTTTGCTAGTTAAATACCATTATGATTTATGTTTTGATTTTAAAAGATTGACTCTTTGATGATTATGATTAGAATCCACTTTAATGTGAAGTCAAAAGCACCGGCTGCTTGTTCCATGTTAGAGTCTTTCAGTGAATACTGATTTTCTGTTGAGATTCACAATAAGAACTGACAGGAGTAAAACAGGCCAACTCCTATTCAACCGCTAATAAAGATGCTGCCAGCATTAGGCAATGAATATAATTAGAAACAAATTCTGACAACATGAGTGACAACATTATCTCTGCTATTTCTTAAAAGCAAATAAATAGTGAGGTCAAATCAATCCATGAATGTCCAAGTCTCAAGTATAGTCTTCGGCCTTCCCAGTGGGGAATGCTTTAGTTATGGTAAATGGGCATTCTTTTAAGGGGGTAAACTGATAGATCTTCTATTTCCCTATATATTTACATTTCTATTCCTTTTAGAGTATATAAGGCAGAGAAAGAGCAATGTAACAAGTCACAACATTCAAGTACTTTTTTTGTTTTCACAACCAGCTAATTTTTTTATTTGTGTAGCGAGGAGATCTCGCCAAGTTGCCCAGGCTGGTCTCGCACCCCAGGGCTCAGGCAATGCTCTTGCTTCGGTCACCCAAAGTGCTGAAATTACAGGTGGGAGCCACTGCACCCGGCCACATTCAAGTACTTAAATGGCCCCTTTTGTAAAGCAGCAGCCTTTTTCGACTTGTCATGAATAAAGTATCTGCCTCACTCTTTCTCAGCATGGCTGTCCATAACTATGTTGCATGAAGATAGACACAAGGATCGTATACTTTGAACATATCAGGTCACTGAACACATTCATAAAAAAAAAATCAACATTTTTCAAAAATGTGGCATACAAAGTTCAGTGCATCACATAAAAACATTGACAAACATTTCTTTCCAAGCAGAAATAAGCAAACTCATTAGGAAAGTACTGCCTGCAAGAGTTAAATATTTCATTCCACAGGATGCCGTTACCCTCCCCAATCTCCCCATCATCAAGTTATGACAAAGGAGGGCTGGGTATTAGGAGAAAGATTTATGTAAACCCTTCAAGATTGCTGAGGTTACCTTGAAAGGACGATGCATATCTGGGTATTTGTATCGAAGATAAATCAGTCCAGCAACTGCCAGCCCAATAAAAAGCCACCTGGCAAAACTGAGGAAATTCAAAAGACTGTAGAGGTCTCCAGAGAAGAGCATTATCATTGTCAAAGGGTGCTGGGGGGACAGGGAGAAAAAAACAAGCTTGGTGAGTTAAGTGAGAACAGGTATTAACAAATAATAGCATCAGGACACATTGTGATCTTTTTCAAATGATTATTAATACAGATCAACTATCGGCATGATTGGAACCTGGATTTGACTAACCTCATTTCTATATGCTGCCCTCAAAATCCATTTACACACCAGTAACTACGTGAGAGTGCCATCCTCATTGCCCTTTATTCGAGTGGAATTTTACATGCATTGTTTTGTTTTGTTTTGAGTTTCTTTTGTATTTAAAAGAAGACAACGTCTTTTCAAAGAGTAAGAAACAAACTGCTTGGTGATTCAAAATTTAAAGACTGGAAGACTGAAGTGATTCATGAATAACCAATAATACACATTAAAAGAGCACCCAGTTGGAACATTTGTAGAAAGCTCTGCGAATGCTCTGTGATGAATTCTTGCCTGCACGCACACAGGAAACACAGTCACTTGTAGAAGCTTCTGTTGGCTCTTGATGGTAAAACATTGACCTTTTTTCCTTCCACATTTACCCTCCCCGTGTGCTTGCCACGTGTGACCCTCAAGTCCACGGAGGAGAATGAAGCACAGAGATCAGCTTAACATGTCTCTGCAGCTGCACATGCCAAGGACAGCAAGACTGATAGCAGGGGCTTAAAATGAAAGCCCTCCTCATGAAATAATACATTCTGTTCCCACAAGTGACGTTAATGTCCAGATTCCGCACTGAGAATATGCGGACTTTAAAAAGAAATTTCAAGGAAATGTTCTGAAACAAATTACATGAATTAAAAAAAAATGTTCAGTAGATCCTAGGGTGTGCCTGACAACAGATACCGTTCAGAGAAATGTTACAGAACCATAGGTAAAAATGAACGTATCACTGCCAATGGATACTTGAGGACTTTCATGCCTCATATAATCTTTTGTATCCCATATTTCACAAACACTTTTCTCTGCAGAAAGAAACTTACAACTCAAATGTAAGTTTTGGTGCCTTCATTTTATCCTAGATGGTTGCTCTCAAATGTCTCACTTTTAGCCACAGAATCATCGCACTGTCTAGAATTTCATCAGTTATTTGAATAATTTTGTGTGTATTTCATTATCAGGTGCCTGTGATATGAGACATCCTGATATTTTTTGGACTGTAACTTTTATCTCTACTCCCTAAGTGGCTGGAGGTACCACTCTGCCTCCTTTTCTATGAGGTTCCATGCCAATGAGACGAGCCAAGCTAATCGTTTTCCTTAGACCTTACCGATGTCTGCAAAAGTAAGACAGAAGTGAGGTGGCCATTGCCTCAAAGCATCAAATATGCAACAGAGACACTGAGTAAAGGGATAGAAAAGATCCAAAGATCCTGTCTCCCAAACTCCGCCATGACATACATACATTAGCAACGAATGAGAAACGTAAGCACTATTCAAAGTCTGTTTGAATTACTCTTTGCTAACCTGTTATTCGAGGTTATATCTAGATATACTTGTTAATATGCATTACCAAAACAATAACAGCTGGCAGAGGAGTGTGCTTGCGGACATGAATCATGGAGAGGATTTCTGGAAGGTGACCCTCTCGAGACGCAACATAGAATAACCTGATGGGAGAAAAATGTGGGTGGAGTTGACTGTGTAATTGATCATTTCCAAGGGAAAATCCAGAAATCCCAGAGAAAACTTGCATCTTTTTTTCATAGCAAATGGCTTGGCATTTCTTAGGTGAGGACTTAGGTTTCACTTTTCAGATAAGGTAGAGAACATCATAAGAGATCTAAGTTTGAGGTCTGCAAAATCTGCCAACAAATGATACTATTCTTTGAGGGGAAACACTTAGCAATATCTGACTCAGCACAGCTCTCCTTACATATAAATAGTTGACGGGGAATTTAGTTCTCGATTCTCTGTATTATATGCGTGTTGTCAACCCAATTCAACAAATACATACACATGCACACATATGCCTATGGCATGTATATTTATCTGACTGGTTTCAATCGTATATTAAAATAAAAAAGAGGCTTTTGCACCAAACAAAACAGAGGGGATACAAATGAAGGAGTGGTCACTTCTGAAGTCTCTTACTTTGCCTTTTTCTTGGCATCTTTAGAGAAACAAAAGATTTTATCGCCAGAAATAAAATGCTGTTGTTAGACTCTGTAGACATACTGTTAAAAAAAAAAAAATGCCACTTGGCCTTCGGCAGAGAGTAGGCTATGAGTGGGCAAGCAGTGCCCTCTAATGGGCAGAATAAGACATGCTTTTGCTACATGGACCGGCATTTCAATCTTGCAGGTCCCTTTAACATCAACAGATTTGGAGGTACTATGCCTTTTCTTTTCAAAGTTATCCTTATCATAGCCAATCTCAAAAACAGAAATGTCGTTTCTGGAAACACATGAACTCACTCACCTGGAGACAGCAAACACTCCACCATTCATGGAGCCAAAACAGGAGAGGGCAACAAAGATCGGAACTGCTAATGAGAAATTTCCCAGTAGCCGCTCAGAAAAGGTCTGGTGAAAGAAAGAACGAAGCAAATTAATGCCTTGCCAGAAAGTGGAATAAAATGAAACAATTTAGGCCCAGTTTGCTCTGTGACTTTCCATTAGCCTGGTGATACGTGGATGTTTTATAATTTTTCTCTTCGGTTAGGGTCAGACTGACTCCGTGGACAATAATCAAAAGCAGGTACCGTGGCATTGCTTGTTGCAAAACGGTAGGCAAAGGTCTAAACAGGCACCTTTCTACTTTCAAAAAGCAATGATCCATTTACCGCATCTTTGTCAACGATGATATGTATTGTCTGACTCCAGTACGTGAAAAAAGCTCAGTTCAGAAGTCCTACCTACTACACAATTAACCTCCTTTCCAGCCCGAAAGCTGCATTTTATAGTGAAATACAAATGTACACTGAGAAGTGCTACAGATACTTGCTATATACCAATCCTACTGTAAGGAGGTAAATAAAATAACTGATGGGTTAATAATTGATATCATAGATATCGGCAGTTCTGAAAATCTTTTTCCCAGAAAAATCACACTAGCTGAACCTCTGTTTCTGAAGTGACTCCCTCCCTCTCAGGTATCTGCCGATTCCAACCATGGTTTCCCAGAAGAAGGCTAGAACACAAATATCACAAGTCCAATAAGCCACAGAAAAACAGAGAAGACAAACAAAACTTCTGAAATTTTCTTTTATGCTGTGCTATGTGCAGCACTGCAAATTTTCCATGAAGGATGTATTTTCCCCAAAGACAAGTGGGATTCTTCCATTGTCCTTGATGCAGCTGGTGAGATGTAATTAATGGACCACATTATGCTCAAAGAATCAGTGCTGCCCTTTGTCTAGAAAGATGAGATGACTGACCCGACATCAATAAGCTTTGTGTATTTGATTGTCTGCTAGGACCTGGAGCAGTGGGCGAGGTCTTTTTTAATACAGTGAACTCGTACATAGGTTCACGTGAAATGAGATAATTTATTCCCTGTGCATGCTGCTAATATGAGGTAATAGTATTTTAAAAGGAATTGACATCAAGTGATGGGGAGTTAATTTTTCACCCTTCATTGTTATGAGGTCACAAGTGAATGGTTTTGTTACTAGCTATGATTTTTAGGCAAAGTAAAAATATGTGTCACAGGATAACAGTCCTATAACACGATCTTTGGAGACAAAGATCGCCCTAGTTTCGAATACATTTTGGAAAATGTTGTAAAATTATGTGTATCCACTTCTCAGGGAGTTAAAGTGCACATTTAGCATCTTTAATATTCTGAGAAGTATTACAACAACATCTGTTTAACTTTGAATACCCAGTATTTCCCTAATTTATTAATGTCCCAGGACTAGTATTCAAAAGGATAAACTAGCAAAAACAAATTTATGTGGTCTATATGAAAATTCTTAAGTGCTACTTTGGGAAAGGGATGTTAAGTCCATATTTGAAAAGTTTACAAACAGGATAAACTTGTACAGTACAGAATAAATTACAATTTGTATACCCCAAATGCATTCATTTACATTCAGTAACTGTCCAATCTATCCCTAAAGACATGCTGAAAGAATAATGTCTTCTTCTCAACAGGCCTTGACAGATTTTTCAAGCTTGTATATGTGAAAGCATTTTACAAGAAATTAAAAATAAAGATAATAAACCGTATAGGATTTTAACTGTAACCGTTCAATGGAATATGCTATGGTGTGCTCTATATTTTTAAAATATTCATTATCATTCGGGTCAAGAAAAGATTCCTGAATTTCAAAACCCTTTCTGCTAGAGGGAATGACTGTAAAATTGCATCAACTCATTAACCTAAATTCCAATTGGCATCTTCCCAACTTGGACTTACCACCGCCACCGCATTTGAAAGCAACAGCTCCTCGGCGCTAATGGTCGTAAAATAGGCCACATTTGTCAGCACATAGCCCACGGTGACAATGGCCATGGATATACATATTGCAAGGGGGATGGTTCTGAAATGCACAAAGGAATCACTTATTCATGATCTTTTGTTAGTCGTTCTCTGATACCCAAGAAAATAACAGGCTCATTCAAATGAATAATACAGCGGTATCTACAATAATTATAGGTAGGTTCTGCTGGGTATGTATAAACATTTCATCAGGGCGAAGAACCACATATTCTTTTGTAATTTAATAAGGTCCGTGGGGGCAGATATTTCGTCTTGTCTACGACTAGACCCCAGAACCTACGCATCTCTCCCCTTCTTGTATTCCATAAATGCCATGACAGTGTTTCTTAACTTGAGCACACATCAGAGCCGGCGGGAAGGCTTGTTAAGGCACAGATTACTGAATCCCACCCCAGAGTTTCTGACGAAGTAGGACTTGCATTTCCCACACGTTCCTCGGTGATTCTGTTGCTGCTGATCAGAGGAGACCACACTTTGGGAACCACTGTCCTATAAATATTTCTAATACTCATTCACTGCCTTGATACCTTTCTAACTCTAGTCCTGAAAAACATTTTCCGCATTCGGCATTTTCCCTGTCAACAGCTTCCCATGCCAGCAAATAAATGCAGACTTTCGGAAGCATGAGAGCAGGCTATATCTACCTTTCTAAATGATGGCAATCATAATTTTGTATACAACACAAGAAGCACAGAAGCGTTCACCATAATGGCTTCGCACTACGCTGCTGTGAGTTCAAAGGTACCCCAAGATCATGAGTACCTAATACAGCAGCAGCGCAGATAATCCCATGAAAATAGAGGCGACGTGCTGTGAAGTACAGGTGACCGGACAGTGCTGACACTACGTGGCATCAAGAAGTCTCTGGCACAGATGCAATATTATGTCTTCATTTAACGCACTGGGAAAGCTAGGAAGTTACTGACCCTAATAATTCGATTCCATGTTACCGATACACATTACTTGCTTAATATAATTGCCTCTTCAGACGCTTTCCAACTCAGGCAACTTAAACCTTCAACTCCCCGCAAAAAGGCGGATCTTTCTTTAGCCCTATCGCTCTCATGGGGTCCTCTCCCTGCTGGGTGCCACTAATGAAGACCTCAATATAATTTCTTCCAAGATGAAAATGCAGTTCAGAAAGGAGGAAGCACAGAGGCCTCACTGCCCAGCCTGGGTGTGTTTAGCACACTGGGTCCCAGCTCATTATATGGAAAGGCAATAACCCCTGTTGAGAACAGGCAAACCCAGCCAGTCAGCAACTGCCATTCATTATGCTGCTTGGAGCCTGACACTTGCCCTGATCTCCAAAGCCTTAAGCCTTGACGAGAAAACACATTGACCTCTAAATCCTGACATCCTAATATGCAAGTAGCAGATGGTCCCCTTCCCCAGTGTGAAAACAGTCCTGTGGAATTTTCTGTTAACGCCATCACATGCGTTGCTGGTTGTGATTGATATATGCTAAATTGAACCAAAGAAAATCACCGAACCAATCACATAGAAAGGGGTGAACAGCATAAAGCAAAGTAAAGATAGATTTGGTTCCTTTGAAAGAAAGGCTATGTGTAAATGAAAAAGACTAAGAAGGAGAATGTGAAGGTATACAGATTTCCAAGCACTCATTGTATTATTTTGAACTTGAATCCTTTCTGCTTTTGTAATAGTCCCATATGGGGAATAAATTCTTTCTACGGAGGAGAGAACAGGAAGGGAGGGAGAGAAAAAGACTCTCTGTTCCTTGCAAGCATATGACTAAGATACATAAATGTCACTCATGAAAAGGGAGGTGACATTATTAAGTGCAGTGAAGTAACCTGACCTGTCCAGGACAGCTAGTACTGTCACATCCCAGGAGGCTGCAAAATAGCTGGAAGAAATAAGTCTGAATTTTAGGACTGTGGCTCTCCCAGCTTAGAATTCTGCTTCCCGGCCCAGTTCTTCCAAGTCAGCCTCCCTGCCTGTTCCCTGCCTAGACATTACAGTTTCTCAGAGGACCATTTTTTAAAATCGATCTTAGCAGAAGGGATTCTAGAAAATCAGTTTTTTAATAACAAAAACAACAGCAGCAGCTGCTGCCATTGGCTGCTGAGTACCCAACATTTTATTAGGCACTTTACATATTTGCCTCATTTTGTCTTTGGACAATCCTGCGAGTTACCAACACCAGCACTACTTTATCTATAAGGAAATGGAGTCTTTGAGAGTTTAAATAACTGTTCCAGGATACAAGACCAGTAAGGGGAAACCCTAGAATTCAGGTGCATACACACCCTTCCTTGAAATCAGGGCATTTTAATCACCAAAGTGTATCCTCTCTCTCTCATGCATGCGGGACTCCAAACTCTTTTAATTTTCAGGGAAATCAAAGTTGTTGAATATAAAGTTTATTGGAAAGCTCTTATCAAAACAGTATTCACTGATAACACAATTTTATCTACTGTAAAAAATGGAAAAAAAAACTTATTTCATGATTTTTATCATTCTTTCTTTGTATCATGAACTGTGATGTCAAGTGAAAGTTTTAAAATAATTTCACTGTTTGGGACATAGGTGTTTTTAGAAGAAAACAGAGGCTCACTTAATAAATTTCCCAAAACAGCTTATCTTATAGAAAAGGGGAAAAGGAAGCATACTTGTCAGATAAGCAGAAATAGATTATTAACAATTTTACTATCAGCCAAATATACTATATTGGTATGCGGCAGGAGAAGGGAGGGGAGAACAGGAGTTTAAAATATAAGACAAAAGAGAGTCTAATCTTGCTCCAGTGCACAGCATACCAAGGGATTTCTCTCTAATTAGATAAAACTAAACAATGTGAATCAAAAAGGGTGTGGCAAATAGTCACCAGCTTCTGTTCCTAGGTTCTATTTCACTCTGACAGAAGGAAGAGGCTCTGGGCTGCCTTGGCATAAACAGCCATCACTTAGGAAAGCAGTTGACTCCTTCAGAAGGGCTTGGCCCCAAGTGGTTAACTCTTGATTTCAAGCGTCAAGGGGTAAGAGCCACTGGGTGAGCTGATAAAAGCTATTAGGCCATGCCAGAGCAATCTTGCTGGAGGCTTTAGATGCAGCGGGCAGATAAGCACGGCTAGTAACCCAAGATTAAGGCAAATGGTACATGATAATAAAAGGAATTAGAGAAAGAAACCGGCAGGCCAGCAAGATTTCTAGGCTCTGTGTTATTATGTGTTCACTAACCTTAAATACAGCAAAAACACTGTCTTTAAGCTGAATAAAAATGACTCACACCTATGAGTTCTACTCTTTTCAAATGTTTGTAGATGTTTTTTATGACTAACGAAGCACAAATTTATCTAAAAGGTTTATTTAATCCTTAAGAGCTTTTTAACATTATATAGGTTCTTTTTAATTAACAGGCATTAAGTGTGTGAGTCTGGTATTTGTATTAGTTGCAAATGATCTTCAGTCAGAAAGGCACTCTTTTCTTAAAAGCATATTTTAAAATTGGCACCTATAACCAGTCTATGTCACACATGAATAAACAGTTGTTTTATTTGTAATCAATAAATGGAAGTCTGTAAAACATTTGCTTAAAAGCACTCTTTTTTTTTTTGAGTTGACATCTCATGTGCTGCCCAGGCTGGAGTGCAGTGGCCCACTCATGGTCACCACAGTCTGTCTGTTGGGTTCAGGTGATTCTTCCGCCTCAGCCTTCCAAGTTGCTGGAACTACAGGCATGCGCCACCACGACCATCTAATTTTTTGATTTATTGTAAAGATGAGGTCTTGCCAAGTTATCCAGGCTGTTCTCAAACACGTGGGCTTAGGTAATCCTCTCACCTCAGCCTCCCAAAGTCCTGGGATTATAGGCATGAGCCACCTCACCCAGCCCACTTAGAAGCACTTTCATTCTAAGGGACAGAATTATCTAGGAATCTAAATGACCCAATATTGATGGCTACTGGCTTTTATCTGTATACTCTACAAAGCACTGGCAAATACATTTTATTTTATCTTCAAATATATGCATGCCATTTAAAATCATTTATGGAATGAGAAAAACTATGAGTAAATAGAATTTACAACAACCCATTCAAAGTGGTTGATGCTTCACATTTCTATTTTAAGCAATATCCCAAATTTTTAAATAAGAAAACCAAGACTCAGAGAGACATGACCAAGGGTTGGAAGCTAAACCACATCTTCCAGTGCTAAGTTCCACACTCATGGTGTATCTTGTTATGATATCATGGTTACTTTGTGCCTACTTTAACCCTAGGTACAAGGCCCCCAGGATCCTTACCTGATGAGAAACATATATTATATTTTATATAAATGATATAAACATTAGAAGGCCAGTTATCGCAGTGTGACACACTTCAAGCCAAGCATATTTTTCTGTGAACCAAACAATAACCACAAACAGACTTACAAATAATGCTGCATAAGAGACATCTTTAAAAACACGCTTCTCAACTCTATAATGGAGTGTCATCAATGACTCTTGTCTCCAGTACATCATTTGGGCTAAAAGTGACCCTTGCTGTGAAAACAGAAGGAGTAAACCTAGTTTGATTCTCCAGAGAAGTCAAGGAAACCTGAAGGTTGGAGAGATTTCTGACATACTGAACACGAGTAATTCTCTAATCACTGAAATTTGGAATATTCCAAGATTGATTTATGACTTCAACAAAATCTTCTGAGCTTTGTGCAAACCAAAATAGTTCTCACACCATCCCCTGTGTTAAATACATGCAATGTGAGCCACAGAATTCATTGATCCCGGGGTACCCAAAACTGTCTGTGTGTTGTAGGGCTAGGCATGATGACGGCTGTTTTGTTACTCTTGGTTGATGCTTCACATTTCTATTTTATAAATATTAATATCACACATGCATTTGGCATTCAGGAAAAAAGAAAGGAGGAAGGAAAGGAAGAAATAAGAAGAGCAAGAAAATGGCAAACAATAGGTGACATATAAAAAACACAGGGAAACCAGGGACTATTTCTTTTTATGTAATTGAAACAAAACTGCGATTTATCTCCACATAAAGTACTTATAATTATACTATCTTTTGATTTCAAATATTTATTTTTTAATCATACTTGCTTCGCATTTTCTTTAGAGTGACCTTGTAGAAACCTTGAAAGCTTTTCTGTAGATCCGACCCAGAAATGACTCCAACAAATCTTACTTCTCTCTCTTTAATCTACCAATTTGCTTTTGCAGAATTACTTATTATACTGCTGTTAGTTTTATGTGTTGCAGACAAACAATAAATGAGTGTATTTAAGAGAAAAGCAATCCATATTTTTTGTTCACTTGATTTTCCTTTCATATATTTTCACATACTTTCCTTGACTCTTGCTCATACTAAACTCTCCAGAGACCCCTAGACATGAAAGTGTCCTATCTGGCTCCCTGATTTCTGACATTTCTAGCAGGGATTGAATTACAAGTAACTGTTCAAGAAAACAAATAAGTTTTCCAGACTTGAAAACATTCTCCTGCAGATGACTGGAAGCATACAAATGTGATTGTATGTTTTCAGAGGTTTTGCTTTATTGTTATTTAATGCTATGGATATATCTCTAGTTTTTCACTGCGAGTGGGAATTGGACTATTAAAAACAGTACAGAAGAAACATAGAAAAGAAAAGAGACATAGCAAGTTGTTGGGGGAAAGGTATAGGTTGTCCTGAAAGATAAAATATAGCAAGAGGAAAAAACATTCAA
This sequence comes from Carlito syrichta, assembly GCF_000164805.1. NCBI lineage: Eukaryota > Metazoa > Chordata > Mammalia > Primates > Tarsiidae > Carlito > Carlito syrichta. The sequence continues at coordinate 205,219 of NW_007232419.1, forward strand.
TAAACCTATTTATGGACATTCTTACAGGCCCATGGTTCATATTCTTGCTTAATGATAATTCTGGGCTGGGCTAAACACAGTCATGCGACGAACATATTGCGACATAAAGGTGCACAGTAAGCCCACTGATTTCTAGCACAAAACCCCTGCCCTCCGCTTCTTACTGAGCCACGACAAGGCTGTGGGTGTTTTTAACCAAGACATTTTAAATTTCAATACCACTGATGTCTGATCTAAATCTCTCCATTCTTCATCGTCCACAGATGAAGAACTCCATAAACAAAAAGAGAAGACACAGAGACCTGTTGGGAGATGTAAGAAGTGAACAGACACAGATTAAACAACTTCAGGGCTAAAGGAAGCATATGGAAAAACATACAAGGGTGCCTGAAGGAGGGAGAAAAGCACAAAAGACCACATAGAAAAATGTCAACAAGGGGCCACTTTTAGGCAAACCCACATAGAAAAATAAACTAAGACAAAAACTTAACAACTCTGAAACAAAATAATAAGTAGTCAGAAACATAAATATAAGCATTTCTGTCTCTCAAATACTTCATTTTTATCCTTCTAGTAGAATAAATTCATGACTAAATAAAATTATTCAGCAAAATGTAGCTTGAGAGTAAATTTTCATTTGCTTGCATTTCATACAAACTCAAAAAATTTGCATTGTCTGCATCTCATTTTTTCTCATTTTCTAAAGATTTAGAGTGTGTCTTCCAGATATATTACAGTTATCCATATTTATCATGGATAAACACAAATGTATTTATAGCCGAGTTCTAGTGTACAAAAGCAAAATTGGCTTCAAATAAAATGCTAGCAACTAAATAACTAGGAAGACAAAATATTTTAAGAGTAATAAATTAAATTTTATATACATGTTTAATTATTTTTATTGTTTTTACAATATTTCTTTTGGAATTTTATTATTTTCCTCAGGATTTAGTCTACGGAACACTAAGATAACATAACTTCTCACTGAACCATTTTTTTTTTATAGTAGTCTTCTTGAGATTCAGATCTATGATTCAGACAACTAACTACCCACCCAATGTTTGTATTTCTCTTTCCAAAGCATGAGTTATTCCTGAGAAACAGCTACCCAGAAAGACAGCACATTTCCCAGCCTCTCTTGTATCTAGGTGCGAAATGTGTTTGTTTTTGCAAACAGAATGTGAGTAGATATGTCAAATGAAGACCAAGATGGTTAAGAAGTGGTTCACGTCATAACCTCCTTTTCCTGACTGGGACCTACTTGCAAAGGACCTACATCATGATAAAGTCACACCATGGAAGAAATCTGGGTCACAAAATTCACAGGTGGAAAACAACACACCAGTCAGCCAGCCACACCAACAATAAACTGTTACATGATTTAAAAAATAAACTTAATGGTCAAGTCATTAAGTTCTGTGGTTTGCTCATTGCAGCAACTGGCATTTCCTTAACTCATAAATTAACAAAAGTTTCCGTTACATCAAGACTTCATTTGCAGCTTTTAGTCAATTAGTCTACATAAGGCCTAAAAATGGGTCCTCATTGAATTTTATAGTATACTATTTGTTTTACAAATGACCAGCATATTACATAAAATTCTTATAATAATCTTCCAAGTGATATTATCAAATAAAAAGTGATAATTTGAAAAAGCTAGGATAGAAAAAAATGAATGATTACTCAAAGTTCCCTCAAACAGAACAATAGTTCACTATTTTGAAATTTTAAAAAATCTCTTGCACTTCTAAAAGTTGCCACCAATCCCACTAATCCATCAAAGATCAAAACACAACTGCCCTTGTTTTGCCCAAGGACACATTATAAGACATGCAACATTATATAAATATACTCTTACGCAAAGAACAAGGCAACATAAAGTAAATATACACACTTTGGCATGGTAAATGGAAATTAGACTGGGAATTCCCTCAGGCCGTAAGTATACAACTTAGAAGGAACTGATAACATTTATACTATATTCACATAAACCGGGTCTCATCACATTTCTGACAGCTACACAATAAGAAATGGAACAAGGAAACATTTAATTATGGCAAATAAACTACTTCTTTTTCCATCAAAAATTGCCTCCTACATGTCTGATCAACAATAGCAAGTCTAATTAATAGTAATCATTTTACTTTTACTTTGGCATCTGGTGGTCAAGTAGACAACTGGCTTTCAAACTGGGTTCTCAGGGAATCAGAGTAAAGTTCGGACAGTAGATGAGATTACAGATCACCCTGTTCTCACATCAATCAGGTAAGTCAGTCCCCTTTTACTAGCTAATCATTGCTGTAGATGCTACAAGTCTTGTCATTAGATAACTGCAGACCCAGTGTTGTCTTTCTAAAGTATGGTTTTAAAAATAAATGAATTGGTTTTATAAAGTGGCTATATATGAAAGATTATATAGATATGTATGTACATATTTAACCCTAAAGTTGAAAATAATTTTTCACTACAACAAATCCCTATTCACACTCCTAGGGTAATAGAGGGAAAAATAATTTTAACAAACAAGGCTCATCTTAGCAGGAAAAGTATAAAGTTGATAGGGAGCTAGTATCTGTGGCCTGGCTTCAGTTAAAGTGGTAAATTCCCATGTCAGGGCCACAGAGGACATGACACAGCAGCTTAATGGAGCAGACAGAAAGGTGGGAAAGAGAAAAAAAACCAGAGTTGATGGGCTAAGCACCCTGCCGGTTTAGAGAGATAATATGTCATTGTCAAGAAAGTAATGATGAAGACTCCTGGTTGGAACACTTGACAGCTCCCTGAAAAGGTCACAAAGGCCCTCTGAATGGCAGAACCTCCTGCAAGCCCTCCCTTGCCTCCCTCAGGCTGTCCGTTTATAAAGATTCATATTCCCGGCAGAAATTGAAATGTTGTGATCTTTTATCTTGTGGTCCAAAAATTAAAACTTTTAAAAAATACGCTTTTGTGCATTCATCTTATATTTACTAATACCTTTTCTTAGACTACAAAGATTCATGGGCAAACCCGTGCCTAGGGATAATTTTCTCAAGTCAAGTGCCAAGTGCACTGCCCAATGGCTCAAGGACTATCTGCTCAAAGGAGACAGAGGGTGCATGCATCTGCCCAGCCCTTAATGTCTCCTTTCTTCCACAGTTTCCCTCAGTTCCATTCCCTAAATTCCTATAACCAAGAAAAATGGTGTATACATACATATATACATATATACATACATATATATATACACATATATACATATATACATATATATATATATATAATCCAAATGTAAAATATCTTTTGGTGACATTTTATCTGGAGTTTTGATTCTGATATTTGATTCTGATATTAACCTGGTTTCATAGAATTATAGAAAAGTCTCTGAATTTCAAGCCAAAGCCTGCTTCTAGGCATGTCTCCGTCACTAGCAGAAACACAGGAGATCACTGCCTCTCTGACACTTCCCTGTCAGTGAAGAGGGTGCTGAATTAATGAAACCTAAAGTCTATCCCTTGAAAGTTTATCACTCAGTAAAGTTAATGCATAAAGCAAATCCATAAGGAATAATTAGCAGAATTCTTTGAAAACTCAGTTAAGCATACTTGATCGTGTATCAGAGCATCCTAAGGAAATTTCTGCCTTTGCTTTGGCTCTGTCATTCAGAGGAGAGAACAGAATGCCAACTGTACAGTCTCTCTCCTTGCCTTCCAAAGATGTGATTCTGTCCTCAAGCAGCAATACAGCACATCAAAGTACCTTCCATCATTACAACTTCAAAGTGTCAGCCTGGTTGAAAAAAAGTGATCATTACAGAAGATCATTTAAAGGATAAGTGGCCTGTTCACTCTTCTGCATTCTAAAAAGGCTGTCCGTGGATCAGGTCAGACCTCTGGAAGGCCACGGACATTGACTGTATTAGCAGAGACACAAATCACTTTATCTTATACCTTTAGCTTTTACTAAAACTTTGTTGCAAGACAAATTTTTGAATCATCTGAATCTCAGGAAGGTTCTTATAGTAATGTTATTAAGGATGTTGCCAATTGCATCTATCAGTATCTTTTCTATAGAGTTCATTCATTTAATCAGTGTTTGTCAGGTATCTTTTATATGCTAGACTTTATTATAAGTAAAGGGATAAAGACATTGACCACAGAGAAAAGTTTATCCTCTCACGGAATTTAAAATTAAAACAGGACAAGACATAGAGAACCATCTCTCTGGAATGTTGCTTCCCCCATAGTTGTCCTGTTCTTGTCAGTTAGTCTCAGATCAAAGTCCTCCCCTCGGAGAAATCTCCACTACTTCTAACTAGTCTTCCCACGATAGGACTGTCCATTACCTACTGTTTTTAATATGAAGGTGAACAAAACATCTTCTGACTCCTCATAGTCTTTTCAAATATCTTTATCGACGAATTTAGACTCACCAAATTCTACCAAAGAAACTAAGACTGTTCACCAGGCATTATAAATAAGAGTTTTCAGAGTATTTCCTCTAAATCTCTAGTTCACACATTTTTGAGAAGAGTTATCAGGACTGTTTGCCATTCTCAAAGAAAGTTGTACTTTTTTATGTAGCTTGGAACCACTTACGGAAAGGGGTTTTGGCCTCTGTTATGCTTCACTGTTTATCAATCCTTTCTTTCCATAACATCTCCTAGAAAAAAATGGTTCATTAAAACATGGAAAGATGATAACTACTTTACGAGATTTAACTTGGGATTTTAAAAATCAAATAGCTAAAATAAAAGTACACGTCCAAAAGAGATGTGAAGACACAAAACTTATTACATTTAAATTACTTCAAACAAACTAAGCTATCATTTTGACTCTTCCTTTTGTCCTATTTTCACAGCCTTGCTATAAATCTGTACAACCCTCCCAAAAGAAGACTTTAAAAAATAAACAAATGGAAGCAGTGAGGAGAAGGAGAAAGAAGAAAGGAAAAAGTTAAGAGGCAGCTTTAACAGAGAAAGGAAATGTTTATTCCACCAAATCCTCATGTGAATTCTAAATTATTAAATCTCTGAGAACACCTGTTTTATGAACAGGATAACACTGCCCCTAGCTAAAATTATTTTTAATAAAAAACAGGAAACCTCCTGAAGTTCATCTCAGATTTCATATCAAATACAGCAGTCACACGTGAACATTTCTCCATAAAACAGGGAAACAGCATGGTGAGATCAGCTGTCAGACAGCAGTGGGGAAATTGGGTACAAACAAATAGGGTATCCGTGCCAAGGAAGGGACCAGGCCTCACAAATCTAGAAAAACCAGCCAATGAAAAGTAACTGCAGACTGAGATAGTGTCAACTCTAGGAAGAGGAAGGGGTGCAAAGAAGACTCATTTCTAAATATACGGCAGCCAGCTCACACACTCTGTCAAAATCCTGAGCTCCTCGGTGACTAATGCAACACAACTGTGTTTTGTGTATTTGTAATTTAGAACATACCAGGTGACACAAAACCACCGCAGGTAAAAATTTTTTAAAAGGCTAGTAAAATACTCTAACATCATCATTGCCATTTGGTAAGAAAAGTTGCAAATGTCTAAGAGATTTATAAAAATATGATTCAAATATTTTCCTACAAATATTTGGTTCAAAGAGAGGAAAGAGTCCAAGGAGGAAAAGGTAATTACTTTTTCTTATGTATATTGTTTAGGAACTGGGTTTGTTAATATTTTTATAACATATGTACTCCAAGATTATTCCTCAGGATGCTATATTTGACTATTTGCATATATATATAGTTAAAAGTATTCATGCTTAATCCCTTATAGGGCAATTTCAACAACGATGAGTATCATAAAGAAATTTTTTTTGCATGTTTCCATTGAGCTTTCATTAATACTTTAGCATTTGTTATTACGAGGGGGACCCAAAAGGAAGGGAATTATTTTTTGGAGGGAGGGCCTCTTGTAGTACAGACCTCCCCTCCTAGGTAAGTGTCCTAGGAACCCATTGGCATCGGCGTGCCAGCTGGCATCGTTGTGAGAAACTGCCTTCAGCTTCTGTGAATTTTTTTGGGGGGTGGTAAAGATTCTTTCAATGCATTTGCCCATTTCATAATGGGTGATTCATGAGTGCACTTGCCCATACCTCACTGAAAGCTCAGCACTTTTGGACTAAAATGTCATGACCCCCATGCCTCACCCGCCCTATTCACCCAGTCTCACCCCTAGCGACTTGTTTTTGTTTCTCTGGATGAAAAGAGTCCTCGAAAGGAAATCTTTTGCCCCTGCTGAAGAGGTGAAACGAAAAACGGCAGAAGTACGAAAAGGCATCAAAACTGATGGGTTCAAAAACTGTCTTGAGCAGTAGAAAAAGCATCTCAAAAGGTGTATTGCATTTGAAGGTGACTGAAGTTTAAACGTGAAAGAATAAATACACAATTTTTTATAAATAAATTCTGGGTTTTGGGGGTTCCCTTCATATGTTGAAAATATTCTGAAAAGCAGAAAATCCTATTAAGAAGGTGCTCTATTAAAAGGGCTTCGGGAGTAAAAAGGACCAGAAGAAAAAAACAGAAAAACTAACGTTACTGGCAGGTACTTTGGGAGTTACTTTAATTAGTTAACATTTTTTAAATCTGGAAGAAGAAAAATAAGTCAAGATAGTTAACCATAGTACACAGAAAAAGAAATTTCTGAACTATAAAAGACTCAGCCAAATATGGAGTGTATCTTTATATAGTGCCTATTTTATTATGAGAGATAAAACTACCAAGAGAATTTGAAAAACTGAGCTTTACATTTAAAAGCACTATACAGATTCTTTTTATATGCATGAAAAGCCAAGAGTAGAAACTACCTCCATACAAATATAACTTATAATCAATGCTGATTTATTTAAAGAAAGGGAATAAAAATTAAGGTAACCTCTCCCTTTGGATAAGAAAAAGACTATTATAAATTTTTAATAATAAAATTGTGCAGTGATTGGCTGATAGAAAGGGAAGTGGAATGAAATAGATTGCAATGATATATAACTTGGTATACACATATAATATGAAAACTTAATACATAATATCATGACAAGGATCACGATTTATTATGTAAGTGCCATAAACTAAGTCACTAAGAATCATAAACAAAGGTAATAAGACTGTAAAATGATAGTGGAATTTTGAAAATTGGGGGGAAAATCAAAAACCTACATTATATCATGCTAAAAAAAAAAAAAAAACTATTCCAAATAAGGTAAAAAACGTTGAGTGTAAAAAAGAAACCAGGAAAAACAAACAAGCAGAAACTATGGGTGAGATTTAAATGATGTAGGGATGCAGAAAAATTTATAGTCATGAAGGCAATATACAGAAATTTAAAAAATGGTTACTCTTTTATTTAACTACAAATTTAATGTTCTAAAAGCTGAAATCAAAGAAAATTGAGTGATGTAAAAAAAACTGGGAAAACCTTTTTGCAAACAATATAATAGATACAGAATTATTACCCATAATGTACAAAGAATTCTGATGAATTGCCAGTATGTGTGCTTCAAAACAGTAAACACATGTAGCTACGACACTTGTGGGAAGAATCGGGCCTCCACAGTGGTCAAATGAATGTAATTCACACCATCAGGTGTAATTTTTGCTTTTCAACTAGCAAAGATCTTTTAAAAAAAATAACACTACCCAATGTTATAAGTATCCTTAAAAACGATTGCTGTTGGGAGAGAAAATTGGTATACCCACTTCAGAAAGCAACTTGGTGATAGAAAAAAAACTTTTAGAAGTTCATTGCCATTGACACAATAAGTCTCTTCTAGCAATCTCTCCTGAGATAATAATTGGATAGGTAAAGATTTATATATGAAACGTGTCATCTAACATTATTGCATGAAGGGAAATTAGAAACATTTTCAATGCCTAACAAGAAAATCAGTAAATACTGGTACATTTCCTCCAAACAAAACTCATATCACCATCAAAAATGTTGCTTAGTGAGACTTTAGTGATTCAGGAAAATTTCATAAAATGACATGAAATTTTAAAAAGTGGGATAGGGACAGGCATGGTGGCTCAGCCTGTAATCCCAACACTTTGGGAGGCCGAGGCAAGAGGATTGCCTGAGCCCGGGTGTTCGAGACCAGCCTGGGTAACTTGGTGAGATCTCGCCTTTACAATAAATCACAGAAGCTAGCTGGGCGTGGTGGCATGCATCTGTAGTTCCAGCTACTCGGAAGGCTAAGGCAAAAGGATCACCTAAGCCCAGCAGGTCAAGGTTGTGGTGGCCGTGCACGTTCCACTGCACTCCAGTCTGGGTGACAAAAGAGTGAGACTCAAATTCAAACCAAAAAAAAGTGGGATAGATCTATAGTTACATGAATAGAAAGAGCTGGAGTTACAGCAAATATAAATGGCAGGACACACTGGAGGTAACTCCCAGCTGCTGGGATACAGCAGTAATGACACAGACAAGGCCCTGGCCCTCATGGAGGAAAGACAAGGAACAAACAAATACATAATACAATGTCAAAGTCATGAAGAAAAATGCCTATGTACACTTATCCCAAGCAATATAATACAATGCATATGAGTGAGATCCTCCCAAATGAATATATAAAAAATTGTGTATTTATTCTTCCATGTTTAAACTTCAGTCACCTTCAAAGTACTTTCTGTTTGATGCAATACACCTCTCGAGATGCTTTTTCCACTGCTCAAAACAATTTTTGAACTCATACATTCTGATGCCTCTTAGTGCTTCTGCCATTTTTCATTTCATCTCTTCCACATCAGCAAAATGTTTCCCTAGGATACCTTTTTTCATCCAGGGAAATAAAAAATTCGCTTGGGGAAGATCCGGTGACTAGGGAGGGTGAGGCACAGGGATCATGACAGTTTTGGTCAAAAACTGCTGAACACTCAGCACAGTGTGAGCAGTGTTTGTCATAACTCAGTATGTTTTTTCCACAAATTGTGACACAACCGTCTCAAAATTTCCAGATAAAAACTTTGGTTGACTGCTTGATCCGGAGGAACAAATTCCTAGTGTACTTCAAGGGACTGCCCTCCAAAAGATAATTTGGGGTTTTTTTGGGGGGGAGGGTTCCCTCTAGTATGTACACACGCAGGCAAAATGCAAAATAATAACAGCGGCTATTTTCACTTGATGTAATTAAGAGATTACAGGAGATTTTAAGTTTCTTCATACTCTTGGCATTTCAAAGTTGGCCATCTATTACTACTAAAAGGGGTAAAAACTATATATTGTTATTGAAAATACTGTGGAACCGGGCGTGGTGGCTCAAGCCTGTCATCCCAGCACTTTCAGAGGCCAAGATGAGAGGACTCCCTGAGCCCAGGGGTTTGAGACCAGCCTGGGCAACTTAGTGAGATCCCGTCTCTACAATAAATCAAGAAAAATTTAGCCGGGCATGGTAGCAGATGCCTGTAGTTCCAACTACTTGGAAAGCAGAGGCAGAAGGATCACCTGAGCCCAGCAGGTCGAGGCTGCGGTGGCCATGAGCGTACCCCTGCACTCCAGCCTGGGCAACAGAGTGAGACTACGACTTAAAAACAAACAAACAAAAAGAAAATACTGTGACAATCAAAGTTTTACTTTGACTTCTAATAGGTATAGAATACATACAAATTTTCCTTTCTGTCACTTGACTGACTGGATTATTGGACCATAACTAATAGGTGGAGATTTGTGTCTGAGCCATTTAAGAATAGAAGAAGGAAAATGTATCCACCAAGAAAAATACTGGGGCAAGAAAATTAATGCTCTTTTTTTTTTTTAACCTAGACAGTGTTTCCATTTTTAATTTATGTATTTATTTTAAATTATTTTTATATTTTTATTTTAGAGTTGTGGGGTAAAAGTGAGGATTTACTACCTAAGTAAATCACGTGCAGGTGAAGTTTAGGCTTCTAGCAGGTCCTCTTTTCCCCAAATAGTGGACCTGTTACCCAATATGTTGCCATGTGTCCCCCAAGTCTCTGCCCTTCCTCCCTGGCTAGCAGTGTCCAGAGTCTGCCGTTCCCACCCCTGTGCTCATGTAACCAGTGATCTAAGAGCTCTTGGGTCAGAGGCACGGAGCTGAAGAGACAAGGTTAGGAACTGACCGAATTTCGCCCAAATGTCGCCATCAACAGGAGCAGTATCAATGTCATCTTTGGCTGACAGGAAAAACCTGCTCTGCCAAGTCCTAGGCTTGCATCACAAACTCAATGGTGTGAAAAGCACCTACCCTGCGTGTCCAAACTGAAGTTTTCTCCCTTGCTGCAGTTCAGAGTTCAGGTTGTGGCTTGGTGTGAAGACAAATAGTTCCATAGCTCAAAGACCTCACTGGATTCACTTTCTAGTGGCTTTCTCCCAACTTTTGTCACTTGACCACCTCTCCTTGGCAAGAGAACACTGCACGATGAAGATCAAATAGCTAAACGCTTACATACCTTTAAAGCACATTTAACCTTTGATCTACCCAGACCCAGAGCAGCTATAAAGATGTATCTTAAAATCATGACCCCCCGCTTGCTACCTATCTCACTCATTTCTTTTGTCATTTTCTGGCTGAAAACAAAAGTTAATCTTGTTTTCTATATCAATCTCTTTTTTTCTTGCCTCAGGCCCGAAAATAAAAAGTGAGATTTCAATTGTTTGACAATATCAATAACAGGAAAATTAAATATTGCCCCCCAAAGAGATATCAAACCTATTTTAAGTCAGTGTATCTGTAAAGATGTTAAAGACAATAAAAAGCAGCTATTTTCTTATAATACTCTGACATTTCAGCATTTCCTAATCATGAAGTTTCTGTTTTAATCTTATAACCAAATGACCTTCAGTAAACGACCTGAAATGGATTAGTTACTTCAACTAGCCTTCCACCCTCTTTCATTATCTATTTGAATAACAGCTTTAGAAAGTCTAACGCAGGCAAATGTTAATGCTCTTACACATTTTTAAAAGCAGTTTTGTTCTATTCTCAAATGACATATAGGTCACTTCTAATGATTACATTTTTCCCTAGCTAATTTCAAGGCTAAAATCTTACCATAGCCATCACTCTTAGATTTGTATTCAACAACATTAAGTGTCTGGAAGGAGTACTAGAAAAAAAATCAGGATTTTTTAACTTGCAAATATAGACACATGAATCCATCTCTACTGCTTCTATTTCATTATATTTACAATGAAAGGGTCAGAAGATGATGGCTACTTCCCTTCTAACACCCCAGGCTTGTGTAATTTATTCTCTCAAGGTCAAATTCATTGTGGTTTTAATTATGACAATGAGCCAGTCTAATACACTAAGCCAAGTCAATGTGTGAATAAAGAAAGTACATAAGTAGAGAACTATTTGTACACACAAGCAATGTGAAAAGTAACACAAATTTGAAATTTAGACACGTTCCCTACATCCCTGAATGACCATGACATTTGAAAGTCAGGGAGGAAGGAAAAATGGCACCAGGAAAAGCCAATAAAAGAGAAGGAGAAGGAGGTGGGGCTTGGGATGCCTAGGAAGAGCATGGGTGAAAGGACCTAGGAACAACTTTGCTCATAAAATGGTACCTTCTAATCTTTTGTCTCTCGTTTTTGTTAGATGACCACATTTTATACTCTTTAGTTTTCACATATTATGGCCTATTTGAGTGCCTGGTCCCCTCCTGCTCTAGAAGTTTTTCTGTCCTCTCAATAAATCCTGCTAAAAAAAAATTTTTTTTTCATATTGTATCATATATCTTGATATATACAACAGTGACCTTTGTATCTGATCTCTGTATTCTCAATTAATATGTATCAGTATTGATTACTATTAAACTTTTATCACAGATAGGTCTATCTCTTCCACTTCTATAATTTTTAAAAAGGAAGAGGATATAAGAAAAGGAAAGAAAGAAAATATGGCACAGCAGTAAATACTTAGCCGGGAAAACCAACTGATTTTTAAAAACTATGAGCCTGTTTTCTTAGAAAACCAGTTGCATAAGTAGTATATGTTCTTGAAAAACAACCAGAGATTAGAAATGCCTAACTCTGAAACTGAGATCATTGCTGCTTCCCATGGCAAGATGTTTCAAACAAGGATGTCTTTTACCTTGTGATAATGGGGATTCAATCCAACACTCAAGTAGTGAAGATGGAAAAAAACACAAAAACAACTAAACAAACAAAAACCCCATCTTGTTCATGTTCACAAATCCTAATCTGATTATCCCTATGGGGTTACAATTAATGTCATGATGTTTAATAGCAACAAAAAGCAAATAAGTATCTACTATGAGCAAGGTATGATCAGACACATCAGTATATTATTTCTAATTCTCACAAACACTCTGCAAAATAAGTATCAGCATTAACCCATTTAACATTAGGAAAGAAATGAATATACACTTTCGAAAGGTATTCCAAAGATCTCTTCCTCTCTTTAGGTAGATAGCATAGTATTATAAATAAATAAGTACAATTCCAACTGAATTATGAGGAAATGTATAATACTAAATTATTAGAAATGCTAATACTGAAATGAATGAAGCACATCCATCACACCTATGAGCAATTATGGGCAATTTTCTATACATCTTGATGCTCTTGAGAAAAATAACAAATCACATAGTAAAAAACTAATATAAACCTCCTGGACCACAGAGGTTTACAGACCATTTTATACGTTCTGTGGGCATATATTATAAAAAATAGTAAAGAGCATCAGGGATTCATCATTATACCACATTAATTACCACTTAACAGGCAATTATCAGCATCCATATTTTTCCTAGTACATTCCATAGATCACAGGACATTGTACTTTAGGATGACCCAAAGAATTAGGTTTCCTAAACTGAATCTGACCCTAGAGCTGCAGATCTAATAACTAAGTTCCCACCTTGTGGGGTGCTCATTTCCATCATTTACCTGTTCAAACTTCTTACCGCAATACGAGATAATTGAGAAGACTTTGGTTTTGCCTTATCTCTGGATCACTGTTGGATCTGGAAACTGGGCTCAGAATCCCTTTCTCTGTCTCTGTGACCTTGACACTTTTTCTTAAACACCACTGCGATATCTGCTTACACATCCACCCCTTGGCCGTGTAGGTGCCACACAAGTACCTAGTGTGACAAAGAGGGTATGTCATACCCTCTTTGTCACACTAGGTACTTGTGTGGCACCTACAAGAATCATAGAACACGCAGAAGGAAACACCAGAATAAGCTATTCTACCATTTTTTTCTGCAGTTGATAATACCAAAGGCTCAGAGAGGGTTAAGGATACAAGGTTAAATATTCCAAAGCAGTAGTTACAACTTTAGCCATGACGGCAAGTTTAGAGTTATTCTACAACCCCAGTGTGAGTTTCCCTGTGCCTGATAATACCAGTGGTCCCCCAGCCCAACTTATTTTGCATTGACATTGCTATTTCTCTCTCCCCCTCACATTTGCCCTTCACTGAAAATACCAAACAATTGAAAGTCAAATCTTTAACACACCTTGTTTGACATATTTCCAAACTGTGACCTAGGATTTCTACTTGACTTCAAAATCTAACTAGGGTTTCCTTTACCTTGCTAGCGTGACACCTTCTTCCCCTTCCCCCAAGGCCTGCAGTGTAGGGTAGGCTTCCTTACATTGGTTCCTATACACTCACTAATCTAAACAAACAAACAAACAAACAAAAAAACCACCTGGGGGTATTTTAGAACTAGAAGCAAATTTAGGTGATAGTCGAACTCATTTTTGCAACCTGGATACCTCAAAATTTGTGGCTAAAAAATAATCCCTTTTATCTCTGTTTTGAGAATTCTGAGGTCTAAGCAAATTCTTTTGTTTCAACACTTTTAAAATATAAATTTTGTTTTAAAATGAACTAGCTTCTCTTTTAATGAAGTCGCATTTACTCTTCAAACGGCACGGAGAATAAATGATAGCCTATATTTCATTCAAAAAAGATGGTCTTATGTTTTTGTTGAGAGCATGTGAATATCACGTTGACTCCTTCCCTCTCTAAGCAGTGTACAGTGTAGAGATTATGGTGCTATTTGCCAGAATTTCTGCCACATGATTTGAAACAGCTGAATTTAGCAATGCTGTAAGCAAGTAACTTTTCAGACACTTGCTTTTGTTAAAAACAAACCTGCAAAAGAGAATTGAAATATGTTTTCATGGACTACAAAGTTTTTTAAACTGTGTATGTGTCATCAAATGAAAATCCACTGACCCTACCATCAAGTTCATCTTCCCCAATCACTGCGTCCCATACACCAAAACTCTGCAACAGCTCCCCACATCCCATTGGCTATTGGATAAGATCCCAAATTCCTGCAATAGAGTCTAAGCCTCACCATATCCTGTCATCCATGTCCTACCACCATCTTGATTTTGACTCCTCTTCACAATCATTGGCATTAGTAAAAGTAGTATCCATTAATCCCTGAAACCAGCAATTCTACAGCATTGTGTATGCTCACTGCCTGCATAATCTTCACTCCTCTATTCTGTCTTTCTAGGTCTTACCCTTCCTCCAACTTCCTCCTCCATAGCAAAGTTACTTCCTTAGCTAGTCATTAAACTACCACACACCCTGATGGATCATTTCTGCTTTATTTCCCAAAGACCAACTGTCAAGTTGGAAAGAACATGAGTTCTAGAACCAGGCAAATGTGGATTTCAATCTTTGTGCTCTCATTGGCTAACTACATGGACATGAAACATCACTTCACTTCTCTGAACTTTAGCTTTCTCCAATGCAGAATGGAGATAATGTACATCATGTGATTGAAAATAATCTGAAATGCTGCCTTTATCCTTCAATCTACTAGTGAGATACAAACATTGTTCATATTTTTTAATAAAGACCTTATATTTTTTAATTAGGCAAAAATTCATAAAAACCAACTGAAGGTAAATTTGCGCTTATATTCTCTTTGTTTTGTACCAATTCCATAGCTTCTTTTTCTGGAAAAAAGTAAAAATGTTAAAATACATGAAACCAGCCACTCAGATCAAGACTTGTTTATCAGATTTCATAAAGCAGTCTCTTGGTAAGACAGTGAACCTAAAAATAGGTGACTGCAGTCAAAGTACAAACAGTCCATCCATTATATCAGCACAGTCAGCCAACAATGACAATGACAATATGGGTGTGGGCATACAAATGTTTGGTTCAGAAGGAAAAAAAAAACCAGCCAAGAAATTCATTCTGATTATGATGTGTGAGCATATTGTTACCTGAGGGAGGTTAGTAGACTATAAAATAAATGGCCGTTCTCATAATTTCCGGAGCCTTTTAACTACTAATAATTGAGCACTTTGCTTGAAACTTGAAAACTCAACTTTTCAAGCTGATTAATAGGTCATATGTGCAGAAAAGGCACCCCTACCTCCGTTCATAAAACAATTATGCTAATCCTTTAATTTTTTTCTAAGATTCTAAAATATTTCAATCTTTGAAGAATATAGGTTTTGGTTGCAGATGGTGTTTGTATATTACTTGTGAAGCTCATTAACATTTTTGATTCTCACATATTTTATCCTCACAACCCCATGAGAACTATAATATGGGGATTATTATCCTTCATTTAAACGTGGTAAACAACAATTCAGAAGCAATTTAGAGGTCTGTCCAAGGTCAGGCCAATCAGCTAGTTAAAAAGATACAGGTTTAGAATTTTGATTTCCTGAACCAATGCTATTTTCAAAGACTCAGCAAATAGATACATTTTTTTTTTTTTTAGTTCATAAAAGTGAAGGAACTCTTTTCTTCACTGGAACATCTCAACTTCATTTTGTCCATTTTAGATGCTTGTATTGGTAAAACAGTTTTATCTGTGCCTATACAAATTCAAAAGTTGCTCATTCTCCCGAATAGATAGATAAGGTGAATCAATGTTTGAATGTGACTGGAGCAAAATTATCAAAATGATTTCCATGCATAGCGTGTGTAAATATAATGACCCAGATGCAGCTTGTCTCTCCCTGTAATGAAGAGCATGTGAAAATCTTAAACAACATTGAATCTGCAAAAAGGCCCAGACAGTAGCAGGCCATGGACTGGATTTTAGTGATCTAAAAAGATTTTCACCAAGTATTACCCAGAAAGTAAAATTTATTTTTGGGCCATTTTTTGGGCACAATCACCTAACTTTCAAATCTAGACAGAGAGAAGAGAGTGAAGGGGAGCACTACAAATTTATAGATTCAAAAACAAGAAGCAATGGAATGACTGACTTAATAGTTCTGAGAATGGAAGGCATTTCTTTTCAAATAAGAGGATTCTTAAGATGGAATCTCTGGTGTGTGTTACTTCCTCACTTGAATTGTAACCATTGCAATCAAGACATTTGACCCTCCCTTGATGTCACCTAGCCAATATTTTATTTAAGTTTGAAATGGTCATAACAATTAGCAAGTTGCTAATTAGCATAAGCAAGTGAAAAGATTGGCAGCCCAGCTCAAGGAAGTTATAGCCAGTTTCTCATCTTATCTTACAAGCATTATCACTGTTTAAAGGCATTCTAGATGAGATTTGTACATCCAGATAAAAACTAGATGAGATAGTCTTCAACATGCCCTCTAATTTTGAAATTCTGTGATTCTATCATTCTACTCACCATACCACTTGTGGTCTTTAAGCTTTTTAATGAGTTAAAGGAGACAGGAATATAGGGTCAAATTAAATCAGCCATGGTATTGCTCCTAAAACATGAGTTTATTATTATAGCCCCAAAATATAAACTTTAATCTTATTAAAGTTAGAACTTAGAAACAACTAATATGAAAGGAAGTAAAATGTTGCATTGCCCTTCAAATTTCACCCCACAATGGGGTTGGAATCCTTAAAATTTAAAAAAAAAAAAAAAAAAAAAGCTAAATGGCTTCCACAAAGCACTTGAAGGATTAATATCTGTCTTCTTTGATTACCCCATGATAAAATATTATAATATAATCCTATAATTTCTGCACCACTTATTTGACACTTCAGCCTTACATGAACAAACTGTCTTTGAGCCAAATGTATTTTTTATGCATATGTGAAGCTGAGAAATGCAAGAATTTTGATCCCAAGGTACATCAACCACATGTTTCATTAGTGAGAAATTTTTAGACTGAACAAAAGCAAGAAAGAACAATTTGGTGACCTTGTTATCTGAACATAGAATCATTTCTTCTCTGTGACATCTGGCCAGATGCTGACCTTGTGTCTGCCTCCATGGCTCAACCAGCATAATTCTACTCCTACTGTGAAACATATTTTAAAATGGATTCACTAAGCTTTATGTATATTTCCAGAAGAAAAGTGCAAAATAGAATGATTCTAATTTAGGTATCAATTATTTCAACAATGAAAGAAAAATGGTGTCACATTGTAAGATACTTCTAATGATGCTTTATTGTTATTAATAAAGAGATGCCTCATTTTGCCAGGGAAGAACTTGTAAATTCAATTTCACAATTTAACTGTATAAGAGATCTTATTTTTTAAAGATTCAAGTGGCAAAAAGTTTTATAAATTAAATCAGTTTAAAAACCCAAATTTTTGACACACATTTATTTATAGAGAGACAACTTTCTATGAATATTAGTTTACATAACTTAAGAACATATATCACTTGAGTATTTGTAAGAGAAACTTTGGAATAGCCTAAGGATGTAGATAACATCGCCTTGTGATTTAAAAAATTACAAAATACAATATTGCTGTAATCTTCACATAAATAGTCAAGACATAATATGTTATTTCCCAGTAACTATTAAGTTAGAAAACTATAACGCATACAAAAAGGAATTTTGGCTCTCAGAGAAATCTCCATACTTAAAATGCCAAAATACTAGACAAGTAAGTCTTCGTATTAACCTTTATTCTTTAGTCACACAACTTTACTATATTTGGGCAAGATTTTTTTGTGTGCTTTGTTTTCCCCTGTTTTTAATCAGGTTGATAGTTTTATATGTCCTACAAAGAGTAGGCCTTATAAAACACTGTAATAAGGAATGAAAACACATATATGCTAAGAATGTAAGACTGCAACATCAGAACTGAATGCAAATTACATGATTGTTTGTGGACCAATCTGATTGATCACACTGCCTTAAAGGTCTTTGGGCATTTTTCCCAAACCAAATTTCTAAGTTATCTTTGGTACAAGGTATGATGACTTTGAGGCATCAATTAATATAAATTGGAAGCAGGCAAAGTATTAATTAAACATGACACTCTGATTATTTAAACCTTCTATTAAACTTGATTATTCAGAGCATGCTGATAGCCTGTTTTTCAAAAATGACTGATGATATCAAGCTTTACTGACTTTTTCTAGGTTTACTATTTCCAACTCTTCAAAACAGAAGGAATAAATGAAGTGAAAAGAACACTGGAACAAGTCTAATAGACAAACTGACTAATCTTGGGCCCCCAAGGTCAAAGCAAAGCAATTCATTTTTTGGCTTTCATCAACACAAGACATGATTCATCAATCTAAGAGCAGGATTACAAACATTATATATCTCAATGATATGTTATTTGCGCTATATAACTTCTTGAACAATGACAGATTGCATGGTCCCCACAGAAGTAATATCATAAGACAAAACTCATTATATTTGCACATGTACTTTGATTTTTAAAAACAAATATGTATATATCAGCAAACATTATTACAATACATGTCATTTTGGGGGGACAAAGCATTTTAAAACTCTGGTATTCTAACCCTAACCCTGGTCTAAACTTTGGACATTCATTTCCCTCAAAACACTATTCTTACTCTAATATATTAATGTGTGGAATCAGCCCATGCCACAGATAATTATGAAAGGCAATATTCTCATGTTATTATAAAAGTTTAACGGCAATTGTTGTATTTGAAAGATTGCAACTCCCATAAATTCAAAGCTACTCTTGGAGAGAAAACATTGTAAGAAAAATAATGGGAAAATGTTTTAATATTATAATTGTAATCACACAAACAGGAATTTTGACCCAAGGTTGCCTTTCCCTTGTTACAACACTGAGGGAACTGTTCTATAACGCATGCTTAAATTAGTAGCCCAGAAATTATTTCATTTTTATTTTTTTTGAGTCAAAGTCTCATTCTGTCGCCCAGGCTGGAAGGCAGTGGTATGCTCCCGGCCACCACAGCCTCAACCTGCTGGGCTCAGGTGGTCCTTCTGCCTCAGCCTTCCAAGTAGCTGGAATTACAGGCATGCACCACAATGCCTGGCTGATTTTTTTTTTTTTTTAAATTTATTGTAGAGATAAGGTCTCACCAAGTTGCCCAGGCTGGTCTGGAACCTGTGGGCTCACGTAATCCTCTCACCTCCCAAAGTGCTGGGATTATAGGCATGAGCCATCACGCCCAGCCAGTAGCCCAGAGATTATTTCATAGAGTCACAGTAGATAATTGAAAGATTTCTTGAAATGAAATTACATATAACAGGTAGTCCATTGAGAACACAAAAACTGACTTTGCATTCTATATATTTTAAATAGCATTATTATTTTTACTGATCTAAGTTAATTGTCAACTTTTCCATTAGGCAACAATTTTAGGAAAATTTTATGGCCTAGGTGGAGGAGGGTAGTAAAAGGTGTTGCATCTTCAGCTGATGATTCACTTTGCCAGCTGCCAGCAAGTTGCATGTTACAGCACACCTGGACACATGTATCCATGACTGATTGGGAAACACATTTATCTTGGCACGTCACAAAGGAAATGGAATCATAATTATTCTCCCTTGTAATGAAAGGTATTTGAGAGCTGTGTCCACCTACAAAATAATGCAAATTACACATCTGGACTAGGTCCACAAAATTTTACCATCTGTTCTTGATATTCTACCATAATTATTTCCAAAAGCATACTCTGGGTTTAAAAAACAAAATTCAATTTTGAATGACTGATTGTCCATACTGCTGGAAGATGTCATTCTTAAGAGTAAGACAATGACTAAGTTGCTCAAAACCCTGAGTTTCTTTGGTTGGTAGATGCATAGAACAACATTAAACTTTATTGTACTTTTAATAGGATTTTGAGGATTTCTCATATTTTAATTTTTTAAAAATAAATGTGATGGTGAAGTTTTACACAGACTCCCCTATGTAAAAATTGAATTTCTACATACCCCGTTTGAAAGAACAAAAAGGTTTATCACTTTAATGTACATCTTAGGAGTTAGTCATTACATTGAACTTAGAAATCTGGAGAGTCTTAATCTCTCTCAAGAGTTTTGTTAGTTTAAGAACTTAAAATAATACTTAAAATTAAAAGTATTCTAAATATAGTTAACAAAGTATGCAGAATTATGATTTTTGGAAATTGAAAATATCTTATTAAATAACCAGTGACAATAATCTAAGTCTGTTTTGATAGCTACTTTTAAATTATTATAAAACTCTTATATCTTATGCTTTTCCCTTTAAATGCAAGTTTGTTTTCTCTAAATATAAAACTTCAAAAAATTCTTTGCCCAAGAATAAGAGAAAGGATTTTGGGGGGTGATATCTCAAAAGCATAGGTGACAAAAAACAAATATCAACCAATGGAATTATAGAAAACTAAAAATCTTTTGCAAGGCACAGAAAGAACCAACTCACAAAATATTTGCAAACTATTCATCTGACAAAGATTTAATAACAAGACTATATAAGAAATTCAAACAACTCAACAGCAAAAAAATCAAATAGTCCAATTAAAAATAGGCAAATTTTCATAGATGACATACAGATGGCCAACAGGGACATTAAAAAAAAATTCAACATCACTAATCATCAAGGAAATGCAAATCAAAACCACAACAAGATATAATCTCACCCCAGTTGAAATGGTTATTATCAAAAAGACAAAAAATTAACATAGGCTGGCAAGGACACAAAGAAAGAAGAACTCTCACACACTGTGACAGGAATGCAAATTAGTACAGCCACTATGGAGAACAGTATGGAGATACCTCAACACACTAAAAATATAACTGCCATATGAACCAGCAATTCAACTGCTGGGCATATATACAAAAGAAAGAAAATCAGTATATCAAAAAGATATTTGTACTCTCACGTTCACTGCAACACTATTATAGCCAAGATATGGACCCAACCTAAGTGTCATCAGTGGATGAATAGATAAAGAAAATGTGGTATCTATACAAAACAAAGTACTGTTCAGCCATAAAAAAAGAATGAAACCTGTCATTACCAGCAACCTGAATGAATGAATCTAGAGGACATTATGTTAAGTAAAATAAGCCAGGCACAGAAAGACAAATATTGCATGTTTTCACCCATAAGTTGGAGCTAAAAAAGCTGGTCTCATGAAAACAGAGTAGAATGATGCTGGGAAGACAGGAGAGAGGGTAATTCAGAGAAGTTGGTTTTTGAGAACAAAAATACTGTTAGATAAAAAGAATAAGTTCTGTGCTCAACAGCATAGCAGAATGACTATAGTTATCAATAATTTATTATATATTTCAAAATATAGAAGATTTAGAATGTTTTCAACACAAAGAAATAATAAATGTTTGAGGTAATGAGTATCCCAATTACCCTGATTGGATCATTATACATTGCATGCATATATCAAAGTGTCACATGTACCCTATAAATATATTTTCTATATCCAAAAAGAATAATAGTGATCAACTGCATATTCAACTTCAGGATTGAAAGCTTAGAGAGTATGCTGTAAAATGGTATAAAATAATTTTGCATATTTCTTTCAAAAGCATTGAAGAAAAATAATTGTTTGGGATATTGAATTCTAGAAAGTACTATCAATGGAATAACATTTTATTTTGCTTTTTAAAAAAGGACAAAACAACAACAGTAATGACAACCAAACAGTTATATAGAGATTAAAAAGTGAAAGTCATGACTGGACCTGGTGGCTCACGTCTATAATCGCAACTTGGCGCAACTTGGCAAGACTTCATCTCTACAATAAATCAAAAAATTAGCCAGGCATGGTGGCACGTGCCTGTGGTTCCAGCTACTTGGGAGGCTGAGGCAGAAGGATCACCTGAGCCCAGCAGGCTGAGGCTACAGTGGTCGTGAAGAGTGCCACTGCACTCCAGCCTGGGCAGCAGAGTAAGATTCTGACTCAGAAAAAAAAAGTGAAAGTCACTAATTTAAACACTTAATTCATCAATAAAACCCAAAGAAGTATGTGCTGTTATTATTTCCATTTTTAAAGTAAGAAAAAATTTTGGAACAGATAAGAAAAACAATTGAATCAATAAATCATCATTATTGTTCCTTAGTATGCACTGAATCATGAACATTATCAGTGTGAGAAACTAAGGCCCCCAAGATAAAAAAGAGAGAGACAAAAATAATTGATAATTGTTAACTGGCATACTATTCTAGTGGAATATGTCAGAAATTCAAGTTGGGTTAAGAATGACATAAATATGCTTAATATACAAAGAGCATTATTGTATACATGGCAAACAAAAACCATGCTTAAACAGTTAAATAACATTAAAAGAGAATGCGAACTATACACAACTGATACATCAGATAATAAGTGTAAAGGTCCTGTCCACAACTCTACAATTTACCATATTCTTATAAGAAATATTCTCTTATATTAGATTACAGTAACTGGTGTTTTCAAAAAGTCTTGACCCTTAAAAGGTACAGCCACAAACCCTAGTAATTTCTTTTACATAATGGAAATTCAATAAATATTTATATAGAATCTGGTAAGAACTGTCTTTTCTCTATATTGTCACTTACATACTAATTATTTTTAAAAACTAAAAAGACAGGCTGAACAGTTATCTCTGGATTCAATGAGTTTACTGTCATAGGGTAGCTTATCATCTCCAAGCAATGCTAGAAATAACTAGTTCTTGGTAAATATGTGTTCTCTACCTGCAATTCCAGTTATAAATATGACAATGCTGCCATAAATTGGTCATATTTCTTAATAAAATTTCCTCATGTTTAAATTACATATTGACTTGCCTAGCAGTACAATCAGATACCATAAAACATCATTTTAATCTAAAAAATTGCTGGCGGTGTGTTTTAAACTCTGACATTCCTGGTACTTAGCCAGATCTAATCGATTTACTTCTTCCTAAGATGCCAGGTGCCAGAATTTTTTAGTCTAACTTAATCTGAATCGTCAACCCTTAGGCATATTCTGTAACATCCAGGATATTTCATACTGATTCGCCTTTGTACTTGTTCCTTTTCCTAGAAATCTATGGTATCAATCACACTGTTATATGTATTTGTTTCAACATTTGACTCATGGACGAGACAATAAAATGCTTAAAGACAACTCTTATGCAACTGTTAGGAACTGGGCCACACAGCAGGAGGAAAGCAGTGGGCCAGTGAGCGAAGCTTCATCTGTATTTACAGCTGCCTCCATTGCTTGCATCACCTCCTGAGCTCTGCCTCATGTCAGATCAGTACCATGATTTGATTCCCAAAGGAGCACACCAACCCTACTGCGAACTGCACATGCAAGGAATCTAGGCTGCACGCTCCTTATGAGCCTGATGGCCTGAAGTGGAGCTGAGGCAGTGACGCTAGCACTGGGGAGCGGCTGCCAATACAGCTGAACATAAGCAGTGAGGTTTGACTTCACAGAGACCATAATCAATCAGTTGCTTGCAGACATTGCCAAACCTTACCATTAAGTGGCAAGTGAGTTGATATACTTCAATTGTACAACTGCACCTGGTAGCAGGCTTTAAGTCAGAATCTGACACTTATCGGATTTTAGTCTGCACATGGCCTGCCCATTATTTTATGTACCACTGCCGTCCACATCTCTTTCTTTTACGGTGAGTTGTATAATTATTTCATTATATATTACAATGTGGTAATGATAATAGAAATAAAGTACACAATAAATGTTATGCACTTGAATTCTCTTGATTCCATCTCCCACCCTCCACCTGTGGAGAAGTTGTCATCCATGAAACTGGTCCCTGACGCCAAAAAGGTTGAGAACTGATGATGTAAGTTGTTCCTAGCGCAGAATGGTTGGATGGAGCAGAGCAAATGCCCAATAAAAGTGAAACAAATTAAGTAACTTAATAATTCAGTTTACATTTTACACTATAGTGCTTAATTTTTTCTCCTATTAAATAATAAGAACAATTCATTTTTCCAGGTTAGTCCATTTTAGAAACATTATGTGCCATTATCAAATCATCCTATTAGCAAATTGTTACCTAGAAAGAAAAAGTATATACAACCACCCAGCTTCCCAAATTTACAAGTTTCTATAACATTCTGCAGGCATTTCTAGGCTTTCATAACGAATTGCCCATGAGTGACATTGCTCACTTTATTTAGGCAGTTATGAAAGAAGGTTACGTGAATTATTAGAGATAATAAACTTTTTGAGTTCAAGTTACACTGTGAGTAATTAAGAGTCCATGTCAAGTTACATGTATATGTTTATGTGGGGTAGGTTGCCTAAAATAACTTTATTATTTCTTGCTTTCAGGTTACAAGGCAATTGAGTATTGAATCTAGAATATACAATTAAAGTTATTCACATATAATTTATGATAAAAATCAAATAAATTGTAACCACCTAAGAAAATGACTAGGCCACACTAAATTCCTTTTTCGGGTCTATGTTTTCTTTTTTTTTTTTTTTTTTTTGATTGGAGTCTCACTGTCACCCAGACTAGAGTACAGTGGCCACTCCCAGCCACTGCAACCTCGACCTGCTGGGATCCAGCGATCCTTCTACCTCAGCCTTCCAAGTAGCTGGAACTACAGGCACGCACTACCATGCCCGGCTAGTTTTTTGATTTATCGTAGAGATAAGGTCTCACCAAGTTGCCCAGGCAGGTCTCGAACCCACGGGCTCAGGCAATCCACTCACCTCAGCCTCCCAAGGTGCGGGATTACAGGCTGAGCCACCAAGCCCGGCTCGGGTCTATGTTTTCAACTATGTGATCTTAAATTGTATTCTTCATAAAAATTTCAGAGTCAATCTGGCTACTTACTTTTCAGGGTTATCCACTTCTTCAGTAACAAAATTGAGGTAAAACCTAAAAAGTAGATAAATAAATTATAAACTATTAATATATTTTACTACTGTAGTCCAAAGTTTTAATTTTTAGATATTTAAAATTGACCTCAAAATTATAAAAACTTTATTAAAAAAAATACTCATACTGAGATAAAAATATCCAGCAAGCACAAACTCCCATAGATCATTTTTCTATTAGACCATATCTGTGGAGGATTTGTCACGGGGCAGACACCAGGGATGTTATGCAGGTGGGGAGTCCATAGTCTCTGATGCAAGGAGTTCGTAGTTTATTGTGTGGCCCACAGAATAGTGTGATACATTGCAGAGGCAATGCTGGAGCAAGCAGATGTGAGCCAGAGGGCAAGTCTAGCCCAGCCTGGTAGGTCAAGGGCGGTTTTCTAGAAGAGGTATGACCCAACTTGAACCTTCTAGAAGTACTTAACCTTGACTGATAGCTCAGTAGCTCATGCTTGTAATCTCAGCACTTTAGGAGGCCAAGGCAGGAGGATCGCTTGAGTCTAAGAGTTCAAGACCAACCTAGGCAACATAGAGAGACCTTTTCTCTATAAAAAAAAAAAAGTTGAAAAAAAAAATAGCTGGACGTGGTGGCACAGGCCTGCAGTCCCAGCTATGCAGGAGGCTGATCTGGAAAGATTGCCTGAGCCCAGGAGGTTAAGGTGGCAGTGAGCCATGATCATGCCACTACATTCCAACCTGGGTGACAGAGGAAGAACCTGACTCAAAAAAAAAAAAAAAAGATTTGCTTCACCTTTAGCTCAGGTTAGGTACTATGAGGATGTTCTAGACAGAGAACAGTACATGAGCACAGAAGTGTGACAGCTTATGCACAATGACAAGTCCAAGTGTGGCAGAGGGAGTGAGGACAGAGTTTAAGTATGAGATGCTCTTTGACTCCTGGGAATCCAGTAGTGAAGACAAGTCAATCAAAACTTACAGTGCAATGTAAGATTTTAGTGGTGTAGACAAGTCAATCAAAACTTACAGTGCAATATAAGTATGACAGCAGCATGTCTCATTTTTAGGGAACTGCTGTTGGCTTCCTAGATAGTATAAACTCAGTGCACAAGTGGAAACTGAAAATAACATAAACAGTAATGCATAGTACATTTCAAAATTGCTAAGTGGGTAAAATTCAAAGGTTCTCACCACAAGAAAAAAGGTAAGTATTTGAGGTGATGAATGTATTAATTCACTTGATTTAATTATTCCACATTATGATCATAAATCATTCCATAAATATATAGATTCTCCTCAACTTACAATGGAGCTACGACTTGATAAGCCTATTGTAAGCCAAAAACATTATAAACCAAAAATGCTCTTAATATCCCAATAAACGCGTCATAAAGTCAAAAAACTTTAAGTTGAACCACTGTGAAGTCAGGGTCCATCTATACAACTATAACTTGTCAATTTACACTTCAAAAATAAAAATTTTTAAAAGATGATAAATTAAATTCTCGATTCACATTTCTTCCTTCCAGCTTACTGTTTTCCAGCATATATTCCCAAATAATCACAAGTCACAAAGCTATGAAGTTACCATGTCCCTTTTTTTGTATTTAGGCAGTTAATTTCAGGCATTAATTATTAGTCAGTCATTGCACATTGAGTCAACAGCTAAAGAGCAGAAAATTTTGAATATTTCACAAGCCCCGAACACTTGTCTGGATCTCTTATATGGCAAGAAGCATTCAAGGCACACAATATTTCACTTTCAAGTTCCATAAACTACAAATATTACCCAAAAGTCAGGGCCCTAGAGAAATTAAGTTTCCTTTAAGTTTGAGACTTTACCAATTCTACCCAAGAATGTCTACTGCCTTGCATCCCTGACTTTGTTTTTTAGCTTAATAAAACTGCTGGAGATCCTTTATGTAAGCTTGAGGCAGACTCATCCTCCAAAAAAATATATAGATAATGGTATCACGAAAATGGAAAAATTAAGGGGTTGTTATGGACAGAGTTAAATATATAAAGACAAAGACCTTTCTACCTTTTCCTTTTATAGGCTTTGAAATTTTTTGCAAAATAAAAAATTATATTTTTAATATATTCTTCTGTTATCTTAATACCTTCTGTTTGCTTGTTTGTTTATTTCTGAGACAGAGTCTCGCCTGTCACCCAAGCTGGAGTCTAGTAGAGTGATCATAGCTCACTATAGCCTTGGACTCCTGGACTCAAGTGAGCATTCTGCCTCAGCCTCCCAAGTAGCAAGGACTACAGGCGGATATTGCCTGGATACTTTTTTGTTTGTTTTTAGTTTTGTAGAGACAGGGTCTCTCTTTGCTGCCCAGGTTAGTCTTGAACTTCTGGCCTCAAGCGATACTCCAGCCTTGGTCTCACAAAGCGCTGGGATCACAGGCGTGAGCCACTGCACCTGGCCCCTATTACTCTTTAAAAGGTAAAGATAATCTTTTACAAGGTACACCAGAACACAGACCCATGGGTACAAATTCTCTAAAATCTTAAGTCAAGTGGATGGAATATTAGCCAATCAGCCCTTAACTTATTTCAAGTGTCTCACAATCTAAAACAAAGTTGAGGAAAACTGTCTTGTGCCATCTTTATGAAACACCATCTTAATTCACAAGCAGGCAGTTGATGTTCAAGGCTAAGGTGTTAACAATTTTAAGAACTATGTTTAAGTAGAAACAATTGAAAATCTGAGAGAACAGTCACAGTAAAGTTGGTCTAAAAAGTCAGTGGCCAAAGATTTCTTTTAAATGACTAGAAACTAAGTTTCTAGAGACTGTAGTTATACCAGGAAAGTCAGCAACAATCACTACTTAAACCTGACATATGCCATCCCAAAGGGATTTGATGTGTTTGTTATAAGCCTGAGGAAATAAGGGAATCTCCCCCCACCCACATACACACACCCCCAAAACAAACACACAAAAAATCATCACACACACTAAGATATTTCTAGGCTTCTCATGTCAAAAATAGCCAGTTCCTTCTTAGCATTTGTTTTAGAAAGTGATCTTTCCCAATGATGCCGAAGCAAGAAAGGAAATATTTATGAAAAAAGAACTCAATTTCAAATATTTGCCATTGCTCCAGAGAATAGAGAAAAGGAAGGGACTTGGAGCGGGGTGGGAGTAGGAAGGAGAAAACCTTCTTTATTTTAGTCCAAACATTCACATCCTGCGGGAATCCACCTTTATGCTCCTCTAGTCTTCAGGAATGAATCCATGGTATTCTCTTTGGTTTAAAACTCTTCAAGGCCTCTGGAGAATGCTCACAAGATCTATTGTTCCTGCTTTTCCATGATTGTGCATAAAAGACACAGCAATGCTGGCAATGCATTTTCAATACTCAACTATGTGAATTATTTTTAAAAGAAGTGTATTCTTTAGATGAGATTTGACACAATGGTACAAAATAATCCCAGCAGGTGCTTTAGAAAGACTAAGTCCATTGAGGATAGGATTTAAAAGGAAGAAAAAAGACACAGAAAAACGATTTTCTGTCACACAATTAAAAAAAAAAAATCCTACCAAGCAATATTTAGCTTTGGATCAGCATATGGGACTGAAATTGGTTGAGTTCCCCAGGGCCACAAGGTAGGCTGGCAGATGTACTTCTCTGAATGTCGACATTGGCAATGATATTCAAGTTGTTCTGACCCAACTCTGTGACCTGGCTGGGTTAATTATTTCTTTTCTCCTAATCGTGTTTCTGTGAAGGAGTTTTATCATTCTAGAAAGGTTCTGTGCTCCTCAGAGACAAAAGCCTGCTCTGTTCAGATTCCCCAAGGTCTGGTGGTGTCTTTTTTCTACGCTTGCAGGGCAGGGTCTCCAGGACAACACTGGTCTTGCTGCTTTTACTTACAGGCTAATGGGCCAGGTGGAAAGTTCTAACCACAACAGCTGCTTTGCTTCTGTCTTAATTGCAATGCTCCCCACCCTTTCTTTTTGGTCAAACATTGTCACAGCAACAAATAAGGAGTGGTGGCTTATTTTCACCTCCCCACTGATAATTCTACCACGAAAGACACAGAGAGGACAAAAAGGCAGGGATCACATTTGGAAAGTGAACAAATGCCCCTATCTTCGGGAACTCTTTTAACCTCCATCTTATTCCATTTACATCTGGGTAATAACTTTTCCTCTGGAACTCCCGACCAACAGACTATTTTTTATAACCACAGCTTCCTTTTTCTAAGACTAATGACCATAGATTAACAGTCAGATTATTTCTAACTCTTCACAAAGCAGCATTCAGGTAGCAAAGCAACCTGTAATAGGAACACGGTTACTTATCTGTCCCCCACATAAGCCACTTGTATCAGATAACATTCCATTTAAAATCCTGGACTTATTTTCCAATACTGTGATTGAACCCTGAAGGATATAAGGAAATCAGCAGTTTCTGGTCTTTAAAATAGGGAGTAGACATGTGGATTATATGGGTAAAGGTACGGGGAAAAAACAGTTTATATAAACCCCTTTTACTCTGTAAACAGAGCAACATTTGGGTTCAGCATGAATAAAAATAAATACCGGGGTGTCAAAAGAAAGTATACACATTTTAGAAGATATTAAGAGATACTTGCCGTAATCAGAAGCGTCTGGAAGCTGATGGTAACCACTCTGACCACCTCTTGCAATTGCAGAAGTCAAAAGTGACTTGCATTCATCTTATCAAGTATTACCATTTGAATATGGCTTTTTCTTTTCTTTAAATGTTTATACATTTTTTTGGCACCCTCTCAAATTAATTCAGACGAAAAGAGGCCTTACACATGGAGAAATTCATCAGCCCTCAAAAGCTTACAGAAATGGAGAAAATATGCTCTATATAAAGAAGGTGATCTGAATTTTCAGTTCTGGGTAGAGGACAAGTGAGGAGGGTAAAAAAACAAAAACAACTTTAAGTTTTCCTGGGAACAGATGCAGGGTACTCAGGGCAAGGGCAACTTCATTCAACAGAATTAATCAAATCCCCCTTGTGACTATCTCTACATTCCACATTCCTGACTGCATATGGCCTGGACTCCCAACACTTGGCTGGCGCTGAAAGCTTCTGCCACCTCCCCGCTTCACTCTGGCATCTCCCAGTGATGACCCTCCCAGTAGCTTGGCTGCAGCCCCAGGGCACCAAGCTCTCATTCAGGCCGAGTAGCCACAGAACAGCTGATTCTGCTTCTAACCCTGTGGTCACGCTCAGTTCTTTCTCTGCCTAGCACTACATTGCTCTTTGGACAAAAGTAAAAAAGACTTCAAAAATACCGAGTGATTCAAAACGAATGCTTACTCACACACAATGGCTTTAAAAATGTTCTGGGAATATACAACTATTTTACACCGATCTCCTTAGAGTTACAAGCTTCTAACAATCTTCAAACATATTTTGCTTCAAAAACCCTGTTAAGATGTGAAGTTCTTGTATTCTCCCAGTGTTTCTCTAATGCTGTATTTTCATAATTCAATGAGATTAGTAGACACTCGATTTATTTGGAAATATTCCGTGCATTAGCTGGAAGGTATGGATCCTAAAAACTAAAGAAGCAAAAGGAAATTACATCTGTGTTGGAAATTCATTTACATAATTCTTGAGCTAGCGTTAGTTTCCTGATATGATATTTATGTTCACAGAATAGTCTCACAGCTAAACCTATATAGCTACTAGTTTTTATAAATAACATAAAAAGAAATATTGCCATGAATTACTCCTAAACAACAACATTTAATCTTACAATAATGATTTTGATGTTTAAATAATACTTCGATATCTAGCAGGATTTCTTGCAACTATCATTTCAACTAAATCTTACTAGGTCCATAACATTTATTTAGGAAAAAGTCCCATTTCTTATCCATGATTATTGTTTTTCAAGTACTTGGACAAAGGAAAGAATAAGTACAAAGTTCTAATGCCTTAACCAAATAGTAGGTATCATTGATGAATATTTATCAAAGGAAATGTTTCTGTGGCATCATGATTTTAATCAACTTGGCTGCATATTTTTGTTTTCAGATGTTAAGGAAATTTTGAGGAACTTGCAAGGTTCTTCAAAATGTGACATATTTTCTTAGTACAGTTGATTTCATTATCTTGGCTTCTCCTTTTGACCATTTTACTTCCTGAGAACGTCTTACTTATTTCTATATCTGAGCTATTTCTCTTTCTCATGGTAAGGTGAAACATAATCAATCACTATTTGCAAACTCTCTTGCAGCTTTAGCCGAAAGGTCTTTTGACAACCAAAGTGCTATTCTTTAGTAACTTATGGCACTATTATTTCCTTATTGATATATACATATAAGTAATGTGTACTGGCTCCTAGGACCCAGCACTTGTTTGTTTTTTATAACATCAGGCTAAACCTAGTCGTCACTTTGACTGGAGACCTGTTATGTTTGTGTTAAGTCATGTGCTAAATAATTGTCCTTGTAGAGGGGGCCACACCATATTTCTCATTTCAAGTAAAGCATATCACATTGGACTATGGTTACTCACATTTTCCTAGCACCTTGCTTGGCACTTAAAGTACTTGAAAGGATTAGTGAACCAAAGAACCACCAGACCTGAAGATATCAACTTACCAACCAGCATAGGCATACATTCCATAGTAAAAGGCCAGGGGCAACCCCATAAGACTAGCATCTCTTCCTGAAAAGGCATCTTTAAAGTGCTGTGTTTGACCTGTAATTAGAAAAGAAAAATTTTAGGATTTTTGAAAATCCTATTCAAAAGGTTATAGCAAAGATGAAAATAGCGTTTTTAAAAAATGATCCCTTGTTTCAGTGTGCCTCTACTGTGACCATGAAAATAGATTGAAGGATTTTCTGTAAATTATAGTCTTTAGGAATGTGATAGAATTCTTAAAAGTCAAGATAATATATTTCTTGGCAAAAAAGAGCAAAGAAGTATCCAAGGGTCTACCTTTATGACGAGGTGGCAAGAAATCCCAGAACCACCTTCCCACTTTATTTAACTTTCTGTTTTCTACACCCTGTAGCTTATTAGACACCTATTTCCCAGAACAAGCGTTGGAAAACTGCCAACACAACCTGCAAGCCTCTTGTGTAAATAAAGTTTTATTGAAGCACAGCCATGCCCACAATTACTTAAGGAATGTCTATGGGTGATTTCACCCTATCATAGCAGAGATGAGTAATTATAACAGAGACCATGCAACCTGCAAAGTTGAAAATATTTATTGTCTAGTCCTTTACGGCAAACATCCACTGATCCTGTGACCCTGTCCTACAGAATGGCATGGTTTCCTTCTAGAAATTGAAAAACATTATAATAAACTCTAAAATAAATAGGTTTTGATAAATTTTGCATCAGTATGTGGATTGAATACCATAATTTCCTCTATTCTGTGAATAACAATGGAACTTTTTCCTATATATCTTTTGGATAGTTTAAAAAGTTAGAAACTCAGATTTACTGTAATCAGTCAATATTTATGCTTAAGCAGAAAGAATATTTCTATTTTCTGAAGAAGATAGCAAATTAGAGTACACAAATGGAAAATGCAACTTTGCTTTAAAATCAATCTTTATGTAAATAAATAAAATGGAGACAAGAAGTAGAAGATGTAGACACTTTTTTCAAAGTCAAATCTCAGTGGTTGCCTGCACCACCCAGGTATGACATATATGAGGGAGGAACCCCCACAATGGAATTTATTTATTAAAAATTGTGTATTTATTCTTACATGTTCAAACTTCAGTCTCCTTCAAAATACTCTCTGTTTGATGCAATACACCTATTTAGATGCTTTTTCCACTGCTCAGAAGTTTTTAAAGTCATCAATTCTGATGCCTTTTAATGCTTCTGCCATTTTTGTTTGTTGGTTTCACCTCTTCCACATTGGCAAAACATTTCCCTTTAAGGACTGTTTTCATTGGGGAAACAAACAAACAAAAAAATTGCTCATGGTGAGATTGGGTGAGTAGGAAGGGTGTATCACAGGGGTCAAGCTGTTTTTGGTCAAAAACTGCTGAGGGCAGTGGCATGCTGGGTGTGGTGGCTCACACCTACACCTATAATCCCAGTACTTTGGGAGGCCAAGGTGAGGGGATTGCCTGAGCCCGCGGGTTCGAGACCAGCCTGGGCAACTTGGCGAGACCTCATCTCTACAATAAGTCAAGAAAAATTAGCCAGGTGTGGTGGCACATGCCTGTAGTTCCAACTACTTGGAAGGCTAAGGGGGAAGGACCACCTGAGTCCAGCAGGTCAAGGCTGTGGTGGCCATGAGCATGCCACTGCCCTCCGGTCTGGGTGACAAGAGTGAGACTCCGACTCAACAAAAACAAAAAACAAAAACAAAAACTGCTGGGCATTCAGCAGGGTGTGGACAGGTGTGCTCGTAAATCATGAAATGGGCAAGCATGTTGAAAGATTCTCCAAAAATAATTTCACTGAAGTCAAACACAGCCTCTCATAACACCACCAGCTGGTACGCTGATGGTGATAGGTTCCTAAAATTCTTACCTAGGGAAGAAGCTTGTATTACAAGAGGCCCAGCCTCCAAAAGATAATTTCAGTTTTGGAGGGGGGGATCCCTGCTCGTATATGGATATAACATGTGTGAGTACAAAGACCAAAAATGGAAAACATTGAGTTATATACTAAATAATTTTTCCCTCCAAGTAAACAATTCCTAAACATAGTTCATTTTTTAAATGATATGGTGAATTCAGAAATGCCTGTTTTACTAAAACAGCTTTGTGTTCTTACAGAAGAAATGAATTCAGATAAAAACATTTGTTGAATATTCTTTTATCATGGTCTGTGGTCTCTTTGGCATAAAAGGACAATATTTCTAAAGAGTAGAAAACCAAATAATCAATAAGAAAAATCGAGTTCTGTAAAGATGGAGCCATAAGCACAGATCTTCAAAAAGGCCATTTTTGCAAAAGAGAGGCATTTCATTTCTAAACTTCAGGAATATTTTGGGTCCGTAACAGAGGTCTCAGGAAGATGAAAGCCATAATATTCCAAGGAAAGTGCAACAAATCCTCATAAGTGAATACATAACATACTACTACTTTCAGGATCTGATTAGAGTAGAAATAAATGCCCAATCTGTATTAGAAAGTCTTTCTTTTATTCCTAGAGTTTGGGATTAATGTGAAAAATATGTGATCATGTTAGAGCAAAAGAAAAATCCCAATTTTATAGTAATAGAGCAAATATATCTGCTAAGAACCATCTGTAAAATATTAAAACTTCCACTAAGCTGGGCTCGGTGGCTCAGCCTGTAATCCCGCGCCTTTGGGAGGCTGAGGTGAGTGGATTGCCTGAGCCCGCGGGTTCGAGACCTGCCTGGGCAGCGAGACCTCATCTCTACAATAAATCAAAAAAAATCAACCGGGTGTGGTAGCGCATGCCTGCAGTTCCAGCTACTTGGAAGGCTGAGGCAGAAGGATCGCCGGAGTCCAGCAGGTCGAGGCTGCGGTGGCTGGGAGTGGCCACTGCACTCCAGTATAGGCCACAGAGTGAGACTCCAACTCAAAAAAACAAAAAAACAAAAACAAAAACAACTTCCACTAAGTGTGGTAATATTCTCAGAGAAATTCTCTGTTGGGTGCGATCTATGAAGTGGCCTAGTCGAGTTAAGCATTGATACCATAATCATTAGTCAAAGCCTCCCTCTATTGTAACTGCCAAAAAAAAAAATTTAAGAGATATATCATGACCTCTGTTCTTAAGGAATCTGTAGAACGATAACTACATCCGGCCTCATACACATGTATAATTAGGTGGTAAAAACTGACTATAGTCTATAATGCTACCTATAGTGTCTTGCATTACACCAAAAAGAAAAAGAAAAAAAAAAATCAATCTTCGTTTCAAGGGGTAGCATATCATCTTTTGGAATCTAAACTAGGATTACAGAAGAGCCAGTGACTCAAATTCTGTGCCTTTCAAATACTGAAGAAACTCCTTACAGGAGACTTAAAGAGTTAGCCCAGAAAAAGAACGCACTAGCAAAATAGATGATCTTGTCTACATTCCTTACGAATAAGATAGAATATAAGCAGGCCAGCTCTGCGGAGGCCAAGGTGAATGCGAAGAGCAACTCATGGCTTCTCTTCAGTGCAAGCAGTAGTGTTCAAAACCTTCATTGTGTTTATTCTGAGTTGGCTGAGGTTGCTGGATTTGATGAAAGCATTTTCGCCAGCAGGGCTCTGAGATCTCCCACCAGGCTTGTTAAATGGGCAACGGCAGCTCCCTTTTCCAGCTGCAGAGCGACTGATCTTTCAGCGTGTGTTATTGTTTAATGCCTCTACCAACACCGATGATTTTTGCTGAACTTTGGCATTTCCTTTTGCCTTGTATAATTCTTCTCCTGCAACGTCATTACATTTCTCCATAAATTTCCTTTCTTGGAACAGACAGCATGAATGTAAACATTAGATACTTAGCGTGCCCAAGCTGCCTGTCACTCCTTTACAATTACTTCTCACCTTTTATTTCCTACTATAGTGCCTGTTGCTAATTAAATATCTCACATGGACCTCTTTCTCTCCCAACAATTTCCACTGAATCCAGGCAACTGCTGTGCGTTCTTCCCTGAAACAACTGAAATTCTAAGTGATATCATCTATCAGCTTCTTAAGGGGGGAAAAAAAAAAAACTCTGTAAAGCAAATAATCCTAGAAAATGTTGCGTTACTGCAAAAATGCACACTTGTATTTTGGGGTTTTTTTAGGAATGCTGTCTCCCTATCAAATTCCTCTTCTGAGGATATCACTCTCAAGGTAAAAGAAATAATAACCAGAGAGTAAAAGTATTATTGATCCTCATTCCTTATTTTCTTTGTAATCTTTATTACTCTTACTGGACAATTTTCAAAGTAAAAATAAAAGGACATTTTTTTTCTGTAGTTAAAGCGAAGCGGCAGGTATTTTTCCACTTCAAGTTTTCACTGTCAACGGTTTATACCAAGAGAATTCACTGATGCCTTATTTTGTTGCGTGGCCCAGTCTTAACCCTCTTGCTACCATTCAACTGCAAATACCCACTCACCCACAAGGCAGCAGGCTTTCAAATCAATTAGATGACAGTATAGAGTTGAAGTTCCATGAGCAGAGACTAATTAAGGATTCTGCTAGTACAAGCAAAAGTTAGTGTGAAAAGAGACCAACGGCAGATACGTATTTAAAAAAGCATTTACTTTTCAGACCATACCTTTAATTAGCTGCATAACTCCAGGGACTATAATTATCAGAATTGCTGTGAGCTTGCAAAAGGTTAGGAAAATCTGGATCCGGGCACTCCAGCTGACACTCATGCTATTTAGAACCATCACGACAGCTGCAAACAAATAGATGCAGTTACAAAAGGTGAATCCTCGTTGGCACAAAGATAGCTTAGGCCCTTGTTACTCAAAATGCAATAATCTATGAGCCAGACATGTTGGCTTTATCTAGGAATGTTTTAGAAATGCAGACTCTCAGGACCAGCCCCAGACCTAATGAATACAAATCTGCATCTCAAAAAGCTTTCCAGGTGACTTTTTTCTTGGGGGAAGAGGGAGGTGGGAGTCTCAAACTCCTGGCCACCGCAGCCTCAACCTGCTGGGCGCAGGCCATCCTTCCGCCTTAGCCTTCCAAGTAGCTGGAATCACAGGCATGCACCACCACACCCTGCTTAATTTTTTTTTTTTTTTTCTTGTAATGGCCCGAGTAATGCTTGGCTGCTCCCCTTGATACCAACAAGTCAAAAGGGCAGGGAACTGGTAGAAAGAAGTTTATTTCTGAGTTCGAATCTAGGGAGTAGAGTCAGACTCAAGGTCTTTCAAAATGGTTCTGCTCACCCTCTAGGTTTTTACGGTTCATTTGTATAAGTCCAGAATTGTTAGTACCTATACATTAGCCAGGTGACCAGCAGAGCATTGTATAGAACTTGAGTTTTAACCGCATTTATCAATAGTGACATTTTTCTGTCCAGACTTCCTGGTGCCGTATCAGAGGTATCTCATGGCTTTTATCAGTAGGACCCGATCTGGCAGAAGCGGCAATCAAGCTTGTCATAGAGTAAAAAGGGCCTAAGACATCATGCATTGTGCAAAGGTTATACAAATCACAAAGCTTACTATTACATTGATACAAAAGTTATGCAATTCACAAGGCTTACGATTACATTGATGCTATATTATTCAAACTTATAACCACTCAGAGAAAGGAGTA
This sequence comes from Carlito syrichta, assembly GCF_000164805.1. Lineage (NCBI taxonomy): Eukaryota > Metazoa > Chordata > Mammalia > Primates > Tarsiidae > Carlito > Carlito syrichta. The sequence continues at coordinate 242,348 of NW_007232419.1, forward strand.
AAAGGAGATTTGTATCTTTCAGTTGATGGGGCATAGACTCCAGGGAAGTCAAGGATCACCTGAAGCTACTCCCTGGGAGTGCATAGGAGATAAGGGGAAGCACACTTTTTATTAGCTTTCAGGAATATTGTTCAAGAATGTACAGGAGCACTTGCGCCCTGGCCATGCCCTCCTCTAGGGGCTGTGACAATATGGACAGACATTAGAGGGCCTCTATATCAGTCTCACCAAAATGCCCAGGCGAGTCTCGAACCCCTGAGCTCAGGCAATCCTCTCACTTCCACCTCCCAAAGTACTGGGATTACAGGTGTGAGCCATCGCGCCTGGCTTTCAGGTGACTTTTATGCACAGTAAAGTTTGAGAAACTTGGTTCAAACCCCTGGACAATAAGGATTCTTCTCTTGTTCTTTGTATGTGTCAATAAAAGTGGACATACGAGGTCTGACAATGAATGAGGTTCGCAAACCATCCTAGAAAATGTGCTACATACCTCGTTTCTGAACATCACTATAGTCACCTTTGAGGTACACCCCTTGGGAAGCTATGTACCAACGCCCAGCACCTAGTCCGCCTGTCAAAACAATTCTAGAACTCTTTTCTGAAATGGCTATCAGAGCCATCATTATTAAGGACTAAAAATTAAGTTCACCAACTTGCCACCGTGTACTGACGTTGACAGCATTGTACAACATAACAGTGGAACACCCTCCCTACTCATCTGAAAGGAAGACATTTTGATGACATTCAGGATATCAAGGGTAATATGATGACAGCTCTGCAGGCCATTCCAGAAAGAGTTCCAAAATTGCTTTGACGGATGGACTAGGCGCTGACATTGGTGCCTAGCTTCCCAAGGGGAGTACTTCGAAGGTGACCATAGTGATATTCAGCAATGAGGTAGGGAGGACTTTTGCTAGGATGAGTTCACAAACTTAATTGTCAGTCCCTGTGTATTGTAGGACTCTAATCATTGTATTAAAATGTCTTCTAACCAAACTCTGAAGTCATCACAGCATGCAATCAGATTGCTGAATTTGACTCCTCCCTTTAGCTGTCTTACCTTTAGCTTAGCTGGATCTGGCAACTGTGTCCTACCTCCACCTGCCAGTGTAGATCACACTGAAGAAGGGGCCAGGAATGAAGAAATTGGCTAAGATCTTAGTCTTTACTCTCAGGACTAGCCTTAGCCAACACTTTCATTTTGGTTTTCCTCTTCACTTTCCAATTAGCTTATCAAAGAGTGACTTTCAATCTACCTTAGAGGTGCAGGTTTCCAAGATATGTTTTGGGGCTTGAGCAAAACACCCTAAGTAATGAGCACGCAAGAGTTCCCAGACTAGGATGCACACCGATTAAGACCAAAGTCAACAGAATTTCTCATTCTTCCTGAATGAGTCTGATTTTCCAAGCAGCAATCACTAACCACCTGCCCCACCTTGTGGACCGTGAAAACCTCAGAACAAGAGTTATTCATCTCTGTGTAGCTAGTATGCAGCTACATGCCTCACCCATGTAGATATTAACACATTGCTGTTGAATGAATAAGTGAACTGGATCTTCAGTTAGAAAATCTAAGGTACAAGTCAATGGCTATGCTGTAAGACCCTCCTCCTTTACTCTGCTGGAATGACTAAAGTTCTACTACACAGGAGATTTCAACTATACGTGCTTTCCAAAACCTTATGCTAAGTGTTAAAATAACAAATAAGCTACTTCCTTCCTGACACTTGCAGTTATTATCTAGAAGCTTTATTTTAGTAAACGTATAGTCTCCTAAACAAATATGAAAAATGTGTAATGATATTTCTCAGGAGATGAAACAAAATATGGAATTCTTATTCAATTTGCAATTGGAAGTTGTTTTCATATACAGTAATGAGAGTTATAGTTACAGTTTCCATTGCTTGAGATCTTGATATAATCATTAGCTTATTTTAGAATCTAAGAATCTATGCAAATATTATCAACACATAATATACAATGGCAAAAATTTTAAGACAACCTAGACCTCTAGAGGAAGGCTCTTAATGGTTTATTTGCAGCCATTTAAAATGAGAATGCAGTCAAGTATTTATTACAAGAAAGAATGTTTGTGAAGTATTACTCACCAATATGGCAAGTTACAGAGAGATAGATGGATGATTAGATAGAAAGAAAAAATCTGGAAAAGTTATTTACCAAATCAACAGTAGATATCTGTAGATGATAGAATACAGAATAATCTTCAGTTTTTTAGTATTTATTATTCTGATAAATTTTTAACAAATTTTATAAAGAACATGTAGCATTTTGGTGATTATAGTTACTAGTATTGAATAGTATACTTGCAATTTACTTAAATGTTCTTACCACAAGACAAAAAAAAAAGAAAAGAGAGGATACTAAATGATATGATGATAAGGGTCACAGATGTATTAACTCACTTGATTGTGGTCATCAGTTTACAAAATGTGTATATATCAAATCATCATGTCACACTGTACATCTTTTTTTTTTTTTTTGTGTGTGTCAGTCTCACTCTGTCGCCCAGACTGGATTGCAGTGGCCGCTCCCGGCCACCGCAGCCTCAACCTGCTGGGCTCCGGCCATCCTTCCGCCTCAGCCTTCTGAGTAGCCAGAATTACAGGCACACGCTACCACACCCGGCTGATTTTTTTTTTTTATTGTAGAGATGAGGTCTCGCCAAGTAGCCCAGGCAGGTCTAGAACCCACAGGCTCAGGCAATTCACTCACCTCGGTCTCCCAAAGTGCGGGATTACAAGGCTGAGCCACCGAGCCCGGCCACATTGTACATCTTAAATCCTAATTTCATTTGTCAAATATACCTCAGTAAAGCTATATATTTTAAAATAGACAAATGAAGCAATAAAACACATTTCATTTTTTAAAAAATTCAAAGATGGGAAAAATAAAGGATCAGAAGATCTCATACAAATTGAAACAGGGGTTAGTAATGGAGACATATTTCAGAGGAGTCATGATTCGAAAGCTCAGAAGAGCCAAAACTCTGAATAAGGTCTGGGGCGGGGGCACTATTTCATTCACATTGGAAACTCAAAGCATGAGGAAGAGACAGGTCTATTGTCAATGACAAAGTTCATCGTTTTATCCAAGGACTGACAAAAATAAAAGTATTTAGGTCTCCCTAATATAAATCAATGATAGAATAAAAATAAGTTCATGCAACTCTGCTTCCCTCTCCATCATTCAGTTATTCCTTTCCCTTTTCTACGCAAAATGACTGTGTGATGAGTCATTATAAGAAAATGATTATTTTTAAATTAAGGTTAGGTTGAACATTGGCAGGAAAGTGAAAAAAATTGGTCTCATGTTCCCACCAGCAACAAAAGAACACTGTTTTCTCTTAAACAGAGCTAAAACCCAAAGCACTCTCTATTTCCAAAAGTACTTTACAATAGAAAAAAGCTCTGGCATAGAGAGGAAGGGAGGAAAAGAAGGAAGCAGGAAAAAGAGGGAAAAAGGCCGGCAGGCAAGCAGAAAAGAAGGAAAAGAGCCAGGCTTGGTGGCTCAGCCTGTAATCCCACGCTTTGGGAGGCTGAGGTGAGTGGATTGCCTGAGCCACGGGTTCGAAACCCCCCTGGGCAACTTGGCGAGACCTCATCTCTACAATAAATCAAAAAATTAGCCGGGCATGGTAGCACGCGCCTGTAGTTCCAACTACTTGGGAGGCTGAGGTGGAAGGATCGCCAGAGCCCAGCAGGTCGAGGCTGCGGTGGCTGGGAGTGGCTACTGCACTCCAGTCTGGGCGACAGAGTGGGACTCCAACTCAAAAATTTAAAAAAATTTTTTTAAAAAGGGAGAGGAAGGAAGGAAAGAGAGAGGCATCCTTATTTTTGGAATATCGAACCATCTGTATGTTTGACAAAAAGAAAGAGGGTCTGTTATTTCTATAAAGAGTATCTAATATCTCTAGAAATAGGGGGAAAAATGGGTGTTTGAGATTCTATTTTGTATTTTATAAAGTCTTCTTAGACAAATGGGAGACAAAATTAAGCAAATATTATGAATTCACAATTGCATCTTGTCTTCCTCTCAGATTCCGGAAACAAAAATTCTGGTTAATACACTAGTATACTGCTGGTGGGAATGTAAATTAGGACAGCCACTATGGAAAGCAGTATAGTGGTGCCTTAAAAAGACTAAAAAAGCCAGGCTCGGTGGCTCAGCCTGTAATCCCGCGCCTTTGGGAGGCTGAGGTGAGTGGATTGCCTGAGCCCGCGGGTTCGAGACCCGCCTGGGCAGCGAGGCCTCATCTCTACAATAAATCAAAAAAAAAATCAGCTGGGCGTGGTAGCGCGCGCCTGTAATTCCGGCTACTTGGAAGGCTGAGGCGGAAGGATCGCCAGAGCCCAGCAGGTCGAGGCTGCGGTGGCCGGGAGCGGCCACTGCACTCCAGTCTGGGCGACAGAGTGAGACTCCAACACACACACAAAAAAGACTAAAAACACATCTACCATAGGATCCAGCAATTCCACTGCTGAGTAGATAGCCAATAGAAAGGAAATCAATACATCAAGGAGATATCTATACTTTCATGTTTATTGCAGCTCTATTCCTATGAGCTAGATATGGAATCAATCTGCACGTCTATCAGTGAATGAAGGGACAAAGAAAATGTGGCATACATACACAGCGGAATAGGATTCAGCCATAAAAAGAACGGAATCCTGTCATTTGCAACAACATGGATGAAATGTATTACGTTAAGGGAAATAAGCCAGGCACAGAAAGACAAAACATTGCATGTGCTCACTCATATATAGGAAGACAGAAAAGTTGATCTCATAAGGTAAGAGAGTAGCATGGTTACCAGAGGCTGGGAAGACAAAGAGAGTAATGAAAAGAAGTTGATTAATGGGTTCAAACAGTAGACAGATGGAACAGGTTCCAGTGTTCATAGCACAGAAGAATGACTATGCTTCTCAATATTTTATTGTCCATTTTAAAGTAGCAAGAAGAAAAGACTTGGAATGTCCCCAACACAAAGAAATGATGCTTGATGAGATGAATACCCTAATTCCCCATATTTCATAATTATACACCGCAAGCATGTATAAAAACATCACATGTACACCATAAATATCTGCAATCACTATGTGTCAGTATTTTTTTTTTTTTTTTTTGAGTTAGAGTCTCACTCTGTCGCCCAGACTGGAGTGCAGTGGCCACTCCCGGCCACCGCAGCCTCGACTCGCTGGGCTCCGGCGATCCTTCCGCCTCAGCCTTCCGAGTAACCAGAATTATAGGCATGTGCTACCACGCCCGGCTGATTTTTTTTTTTTGATTTATTGTAGAAATGAGGTCTCGCTGCCCAGGTGGGTCTCAAACCTGCGGGCTCAGGTAATCCACTCACCTCAGCCTCCCAAAGGCTAAGCCACCAAGCCTGGCTTGTGTCAGTATTTTTAATGTATGCAAATCATTTTTCTTTAATTTATCAAAGGAGATATATAGATTGCAAATAGGGACAGCATGGTAGCTCATGCTGTCATCCCAGCACTTTGGGAGGCTGAGGTGGGAAGACTACATAAGCTCAGGAATTTGTAATCAGTTTGGGCAACACAGTAAGACCTCATCTCTACCAAAAAAAAAAAAATTAGCCAGGTGTAGTGGCACATGCCTGTAGTCCCAGCTACTAGCTACTTGGGAGGCTGAGGAGGAAAGAGTGCTTGAGCCCAGGAGTTTGAGGTTGTGGTGAGCCATGATCATGCCACTGCACTCCAACCTGGGTGACAAAGTAAGACCCAAATCAAAGAAAAAAGGAAAAGAAAAAAATATTGCAAATAAGCACAAAAAAGATATGTCAACTGTCATTAGAAAAATACAAATTAAAAATGCAATGAGATATTGCTATTCACCTATTAGAATGTCTGAATTTAGAATGACCTACCTTATCAATAATTGACAAGAGTGTGGAGCCAACACACGCTACTGGTAGGAATGTGGAATGATACAAACATATTGGGGAAGAGTGTGGCAGTTTCTCTAAAAGTTAAAGAACTTTACCCACACATTCCAGTGCAGGACATTTTACCCAAGAGAAATGTAAGTATGCGTCCTTACAAAGGCTCGCACTTTAATATTAATAGTGACTTTATTTGCAATAGCCCAAACCTACAACAACCTTCAACATATGCCTTCGACTATGAAAGGATAAATAAATTTTGTATACCTGTATAATGAAATACTACTCAGCAATTAAAAGACTGAACTATTGAGACATACCCCAGTGTAGATGATTCTCAAAATAATTGTGCTAGACAAATAAGCCAGAAGCCGTACAAATAAGAGTCTATGCTGTATGGTTCCAAATAAAATTCTAGAAAATGGAAACTATAGTGATAGAGAGCAGGTTAGTGGCTGCCTGAGGATGGAGTTTGAAAAGAAAGGATGAAGAGATTGCCAAGGGCCAGAGGAGAGTTTTAGGGGGTGATTAAAGCATTCAATATCTTGATTGTGGTGACAGTTTCACAAGTGTATACACACATCACCCTTTGTCAAATCATGCATTTTAAACATGTGTGGTTTATTGTATGTCATTTACACTTCAACAGAAATTTCTAAGAAAAAAGAGATGGATTTTTTTCAAAGTTTCCCCCAAATCCTCCTTTATCTGAGCATTCAGACATTGCACTCATTATTTGGTACACTAAATTCCAGCTGAGACACACCTGTGTGACCCTGAAGGCATAGCTTAACAAGTAACGAGGCAGCCAGCACAGAGGCGCGGAGAAGGTTCTCAGGTGGTCATAACTGCTGTTTCATCACGTGTCTTTACAGCGAAATTTAAGTCTATGTATGTGGCCTATCCAGCAATATTGAAAAGGGATTTGGGATTCACTAAATGCAGGCACTCTCTGAGTTTCGGAAACAAATAATATCTACTTTTTAATATATACTATCTACCCAGATTGTAATAATCAAATAAATCTGAGTCAGTTCTCTAGTCCTAATTTTTCTTCCTTTGAGTAATAATTACTAATCTCACACAAGGAAATAATTATATCATTTTGGGTTTTTGTTTGTTTGTCTTACATCTTACCAAAATAGAAATGCAGGAACATATAGTTTTTATTTACTTATTTATGATGCAGTTTCTAAGAACTGAAATGCAGCAATGGAAGTTATGCCTATAAATCCTGGAGATAAGAAATACATATTTGAAGGGAGCTATATTTGAAGAGGATGTTTAGAGGAACGTTAAGGACTGAAGCTGTGATTTAAGGTCTGGCAAGTGTTTCTGTTTGCACTCTGTGTAATTCAAGTCTGTCTTTGCTTTTGAAGAGTAAGATTACAGAGTCTGGATATATTGGGTTTTCTCCCAGGTTCAGGTTCATTCTGGCTTCTGACTTCTGACTGCTTCTACCAAACTGATAAAATACATGGATGCTGAATGTGTTTGTTACATGTTGAGATAAAGTGGGTTGTTCCATTGCTTTTTTAAAATAATGGCTGCCTGGGTTCCCCTTATCTTTTTCTTAGCATCCATTTCCTGGATGTATTAATTTCAAAGAAGGTATGTAGCAACAAACACCTTTAAAAAGCAGGGAGACAGGCTAAATGTCTAGGATCTCACTCTAGGGAATAAAAATGGTAAGCATGACATAAATGTAAACTATTATTTTATGGCAGACATTATACAAAGACTTTATGTGGATAATGCTATTTTATCTTCATGTCTCTGTGACATGGTGACTATCATTGGCCTTATTTTTCAGATGAACAGTTGAGACTTAAGATATGGTTTCACTTACCTGTTCACATAGGTATTAAGTGTAAAGGCAGGATTGGATACAGAGATTCTTAGTCCAGAGCTCACAAGTTCACCATTATTAGCTCATAGGTAACAATGAGGAAGTAACTCACAGACATAGATGATCTCACTAGTATATCCGGTTCTTTAAAACCTCTCTGCAAACAGTCATGTTTATCTTAATTGGGATTTCAGAACAGTTTGATTCCACCTTGTATCTGTCATCCTCCTAAGGGATACGGTAGTTGTTCTGCACTACTTGTAGTTTTTTAAGGCTAAGAGTATCTACTCTAAGAATTGGTTGTCGTGGTAATTTAGTTATAGTAGAAAAGGAATGGGTGGAATCAGATCTCAGAAGCTTTAAACAGAGCCATTTCGCATGCTCTGTTTGAAATGCTCACACAGAAATTGTCCTAGATTTCCCTTTGTGTAATTCAAGGGGCCCAGGAAAATATAGTTTCAAAAAGAAAATAAAGTAATACATTTGTAAAACTGGCTAATTTTTTTTCTCACAGTGCAATAGCAAATGTGATTTTGTTTGTTCCTCCCAATTACTCTCACAAATTTTGAGAAGCAAGATGGGTTTTTAACTCCTCTATATAAAGTAAAATAGTAAGGAAATCGAGACCTCACAATTGAGGTTGTTAGGATGAATCTGGGACTAGATCTCATTTCTTTTTTTTTTTTGAATTGGAGTCTCACTGTCGCCCAGACTGGAGTGCAGTGGCACGCTCCTGGCCATCGCAGCCTCAACCTGCTAGGCTGGGTGATCCTGCCACCTCAGCCTTTCAAGTAGCTGGAACTACAGCACATGCTACTACACCCGGCTAGTTTTTTATTTATTGTAGACAGGAGGCCTTGCCAAGTTGCCCGGGTGGGTCTCGAACCTGCGGGATCAGCCTATCCTCTTGCCTCGGTCTCACAAAGTGCTGGGATTACAGGCTGAGCCACTGAGCCCGGCCTAGATCTCATATCTTAAGGAAAATATTTCTGTTATAATATTCTGCCATCCAAGTGATCCTTACATGGAGTCTAGTATCAGAACAGAAGACTAAACATTTCAAATATTGACTGTTTCAATGCTTAACGAAGCTACAAGAAAAGTGAAAATTCATGTACTTCCATGCAAAGTAAAAGGAGAAATGATAGTATTACATGATAGAAAAGCAGCTAAGGTCGGGCTTGGTGGCTCAGCCTGTCATCCCAGCACTTTGGGAGGCTGAGGCAAGCGGATTGCTGAGCCCAAGTGTTCGAGACCAGCTCCAGCAACTTAGCAAGCCCTCATCTCTACAATAAGTCAAAACTTAGTTTCGGCTCCTTGGAAGGCTGAGGCAAAGAATTGCCAGGGCCCAGCAGGTCGATGCTGGGGTGGCCATGAGTGTGCCATTGCACTCGAACCTGGGTGACGGGTGAGACTCTGACTCAAAAAAAAAAAACGAAGAAGAAGAAGAAGAAGAAGACCAGCTAAAAGCAAATATACAAGATTTTTCAGTTAAACGTCCACGTGCCCGACAGGTTTTCCAAAATGAACAGGACTTGAGATAAACCAAAGCTCTCATCTTTATTAATTTAACAGAAATAAAGAGGAGTACTAAAAAAAAAAATCGGGATGAATTAGTATTTAGTTAACTCTCTACCCTCACCCCACTATCATTTCTCAAATGGTTGGTCAACATTTCACAAAATTTGAAATTCTTTCTATAATATAACAAGACCCTTCGGGTTTGGTCTTTCTCTACACTTAACTAGAGATTTCAAACTACCACAAACTGTTTCTTTCCCCAAGGATCACAGGGAAGTAATTCATGTAATTAAACTCTATTTTCTACAACTCGGTAACCTTCTACCCCTAACAGGTAGGAAATCACCTACACTCACTTTGAAGAATGCAGGATGTGAGAGGTTTGCCCCAGGTAAGTTTCTCCCCGTCTATCTCCATCTCTACCTCCTGTTGCTGCATTAAAGCTAAATTCTTCTTAAAGACAGTTTGACTTTCCCAATTAGGCCACTGATTTACATTACCTACTACTGAGTGCTAAGAACATCCAGTTTTCTCTTTCAGCTGCTGATTATGGGACCACTATTCTTTCTCTAAATCTCAAGCTTGCGAAAGGAATATCAAAAGTTAAAAACTAATGTTATAACTGGTAGCAAAAATAGAAGGAAATGTCTGGATTAATCTAAGACATATTCAGGCTCTTTGCTAACTATTCCATCACCAATCTCTACTCCAGATGTTTTGTAAACCCTGAAATACAAGGAGGGAATCCCCCCAAAGCTGAATTTATTTATTTTAAAAGTGTGTATGTATTCTTACATATTTAAACCTCAGTCACCCTCAAAGTATTCTCTGTTAATGCAAAAACCGAGGAGACTTTTTTTTCACTGCTCAAAACAGTTTTTGAAGACCTCAGTTTTAATGCCTTTTAGTGCCTCTGCACTTTTTTGGTTTTTTGTGTCACCTCATCCACATTGGCAAAATGATTTCCTCTGAGGACTTTTGTCTTCTGAGAAACAAAGGAAAGTCACTCAAGGTGAGATAGGGAGAATAAGGAAGCTGGGGCACAGGGCTTACACCATTTTTGAACAAAAACTGCTGAACCGTCAGTGCAGTGTGGGCAGGTATGTTGTCATGGTAGAAGAACCAGTCACCTGTTTGCCATCATCGGGACATTTTTTTCCACAAATGATGGCACATCCTTCTCCAAACTTCCAGATAAAAACTTGGGGTGACTGATCCAGAGGAACAAATTCCAAGTGTTCTACAAGGGCCCCGCCCTTCATTTGAAATGTTTACTTGAATTGCGGTAAATAAGAGAGTTATCTAGACTTGCAAAAACACAAACATGTCATTATCTACATAATTTTAACTCCCAAATGAGCAAATTGTGCGAACTGGGAAATGTTTACATAGAATCTACTTAACATCTTCTCATGATAGCTGTTAATTAATAGCTTTTACTGTTAATTTACAGAGCTCTCAAAACTGCTACCCTTCTTTTTTAAAAATATAATAATTGTAACATGATTCTGTCTCGGTCATTTAAAGGACAAATTATGGTGGCTATTACAATGGCTGTTGGTCTAATCTCTTAATGAAACACTGGATTTATTAAGAACTTTCTGTGGGCAAACCACTCTGTTAAAGGTCTCAAACATCTGACTTACTTTGATCTTTCTAGTCATTCAAGATTATCTTTTCATAGGCATTTTCTAACAAATAAAACTGAGGCTTAAAAGTTGTAATAATTAGCCCAAGATCACATCACCAAGAAATTATGTCATTAAGTTTCAATTTCAAGATGTTCACCTCCAGAGCCTGACCTATGCCATTATGCTAAAACAGTTCATCTCACAAAAACTCATGGTGCTAAATCTGAGCATCATATCAAGGAAACTCTATTTCATTTTACCACTTTTCTCTACTGCCTGAGGAAATTGAAAATATTTCATCCTTCAAGTTTAACAAGTCAACAGACTTTTCTGCTGGAGAAAAAAAATGTTCTCAGACCTCTTCTCATAAAATCAGTCAGTCAACAAATATTTATTGAGCACAAACAATATGCAAGGAGCAGCGACTAGGTACCCAGTCTCAAAAAACTTCAAAAGATATTTTCCATAAAGTTCTTAACAAATTTCAGGCATTCAGTCCTTACAATACCCATGCCACTGGCATGATTTACATGTAGGGATACTGAGGTGCATAAGGTTAAGTGAATTGCCCCAAGTCTCATGTGTATAGTGTGTGTCAGGGGCAAATTGAATCTAGTGTACTGATACCTTTCCAGAATTCAGAAATGTCTAAAATACTTTGAGTATTTTCTTGGTCTTTTCAGTGATTTCACAGAACAATTGTGCATACGTGTCTGGTTTATGGATAAGGTGGAAAATCCACAATGAACCTATTCAAGTTAAAAAATATGTGTACCTAGCACTAGATGCTTCTTGTGTGCTTTCCTAAAAGCGAATCACTCATATCTCTACTGTCTGACATGCTTTGTTCTCTTCATTGTTCTGTTAAAACGCCTTAGCCATAGGCAACTAAAAATTCTTTCTTGAGTATGCAATTCAGTTATTCTTGTGTAGCTTTCTACTTCTGAGTAGATAAAACATCAGGTAAGATCAGATTGATACTGAAAACAGTGATTCAAATAGCATCTGTGATTAAGTTATCCTTTCTGATAGTATTTGGAGATTTGGTATTCAGAATCTTTGGAATTTAGAGTCACATTGGGCTTCATATCACTTATGGAATTTTGTACATGCTCCTTTTTTGATTTTCTTTTATTTTTTCAATGTCTAATATCTGTACCCACTGAGAAAAGTTGAAAAATTCCCTAATTGAGAGTCCATAAAAAAAATCTTGGTTGAGAAATGCTACTAATCATCAAATCTTGAAAGAAAACTCTTATTATTACCAACGATAAACAATAATACTAAAATGACAACACTGAGAGTGACTGCCGCTAACACTATAAAATATATGAACACAACATACACACCCAACACAAATGGCAATACAGAAGTTATAACTTGTATTGCTAATATAATTTCCAACTCAAATAATCTATAAAATTGTTGGATTTTCCTCTTTAAAAGTGTCTTTTATAAAGCCGGGCTCGGTGGCTCAGCCTGTCATACCGCACCTTTGGGAGGCTGAGGTGAGTGGATTGCCTGAGCCCGCGGGTTCGAGACCCGCCTGGGCAGCGAGACCTCATCTCTACAATAAATCAAAAATCAGCCGGGCGTGGTAGCATGCGCCTGTAATTCCGGCTACTCGGAAGGCTGAGGTTGAAGGATCACCAGAGCCCAGTGGATAGAGGCTGCGGTGGCCGGGAGTGGCCACTGCACTCCAGTCTGGGCGACGGAGTGAAATTCCAACTCAAAAAAAAAAAAAAAAAAGTGTCTTTTATGTACAACCACCTAATATTTTACTAACAAGGTAGTTTTTGCCTCTTTTAAAAGATAAGCTATGATATCTATTGACCCGATGCAAAACTGTCATGTAATGGAATATCAGAGGTCATTCTAAATTTATATTCTTTTCTTTGGAACTGTAAGCAAAAAGAACATGATGTGAAGACAAGCCTCATCATGCAAAAAGTCTAAAGAAACTTTGTCTCCCATCACTTTTGTGTTTTCTTTTTCTTTTTTTTACGTTTATACCTGTGATACTCACTTATGCCCACAGCTGTAATGAGCTTGATCGCAAGCTCAGGGATTTCACATTGAATAAAAAATGGTTCCAGAATGTAGCGTCCAAATGCCAGAGATATCACAGCTGTAGCTGCAGGGCTAAAAAAAAGAAAATAATAATAATACATATTTTGGTTAACTATAGGAAAAAAATTAAATTAAATTTTCACTAAATTTTTTCTACCTCGAGGTATTGCTATTTAGCATATGGAACCTGCGGAGTATGAAACTTGACAATTTTTGGAACTTCTCACTTGATGAGGTTGCCTTGAGACATTCCAAATGAAATAGTGCCTGTAACATTGGTGGCTAGTTTTCAAACTTCACATATTCCTAGGAGTAAGGTTAGGTTCTAACAACTGTGTCCCAACTTTCCCATATTTGATATTTTTTCCCTCTAAAAATCTGGTTTATTACATAAGATCGTGACAGACTTGGGCCTTATAGGAAATAGCCTTCTTGGCCAGGTGCAGAGTGACTCAAGCCTGTAATTCCAGCGCTTTGGGAGACTGAGTCGAGAGGACTGCCTGTGCCCAGGGGTTTGAGACCAGCTTGGGCAAACTGATGAGACCTTGTCTCTATAATAAATCAAAAAAACAGCCAGGTATGGTAGTGTGCGCCTGTATTTCCAGCTACTTGGAAGGCTGAGGCGGAAGGATCGCTGGAGCCTAGCAGGTCGATGCTGGGGTGGCTGTGAGCATGCCACTGCACTTTAGCCTGGGCGACAGAGTGAGACTCTGACTCAAAAAAAAAAAAAAAATAGCCTTCTTCCTTAAAAAATTAATAAATAAACTTCAGGCACAGTATGAATTTGTAAATTGCGTACAGATCTAATGGGTTAGGGCATAGTCAGGAGAAGGAGCACTAACTCAATATTAAAAAATAGCATTAATAATTGTTCCTTGTAAATATATGCCTAAATACTTAACATTATGTTATTCTTACTTCTATACAGATGAAAACTCAAAGCCAAGTGTTTATTTTTAATTCCATAGAAATATTAAGATGCAAAGTATAAATTCAAAAATAATAGAATTCCTGTAATTTTCTATAATTAAGAACACATTCATGAGATAAGAAAATGAAGTAAGTTTAGGTATATAGCAACATAGGTAATAAACCATTCTGTTTTAATCCATCAAACATTTTTATGAAAAAAAGTTGCACATACTTTTCCATTTTAAATGTATGAGGGGGACCCCAAAATAGAATTTATTTATAAAATATTGTGCATTTATTCTTTCATGTTTAAACTTCAGTCACCTTCAAAGCACTCACGGTGAGATGCAATATACCCATTGAGACTTTTATCCCCTGCTCAAAACAGTTTTTGAACTCATCAATTTTGATGGCTTTTAGTGCTTCCGCCATTTTTTGTTTCACTTCTTCCACATCTGTAACACGTTTCCCCTTGAGGACTTTTTTCATCCGAGGAATCAAAAAAGTCATTCAGGGCAAGATTATGTGACTAGGGAAGGTGAGGCATGGGAGCCATGTCATTTTTGGTCAAACACTGCTGAATGCTCAGCACAGGGTGGGCAGGTGCCTTGTCATGGTGGAAGAACCAGTCAGTCACCTGTGTGTCACAACTCAGTTTGTTTCTTCCACCAACTGTGCTGTGACCATCTCAAAATTTCCAGATAAAAACTTTGGTTGACCGTTTAATGCAGAGGAACAAATTCCAAGTATACTACAAGGTGCCTGCCTTCCAAAAGATAATTCTTTTTGGGGGGAAGGGTCCCCCCACATCTGTATATATAAATACATATTTTCTACACATATGCAAGTCCATGGAATTATGTCATTTTTTATGCCAAACTCCCCTTTCAGCTTCTCTTTCTTTTCGTGGTTTTCCCACATCCATATCTAGACCAAGATTATCAGAAAACCAACCATCAATTAGCATTCCCAAGTTTGGGTTACTGATACCAGACAGCATCATAAATTTCTTGACTTTCTTCTTTCTGAGAGCCTCTCCCTCTCTCCTCCCCTTAATTAAAAAACAACAAAAATCTATTTCTTCTGTTCTCCATCATTGACACAATTCTTGATATGCATTTTAAAGTCTGATCACGTCCTTTTAGTGCTTTCAAAACATGCTCAGAATATGTAGAAATCCTTTCTGTTGCCTTCAGGTTCCATCTGGGCTAAGCTCTCCTTACTTAACTCTTCACTTGGGTTCTTCCAATCTGCCTGGAGACTCTTCAACTCATTATCTTTTATACTTTAGATCATGGCTCAATCTTCCTTTGCCCAGGAAAGTTTCTCCTTCCTCTGACTGGGTCAGAATCCTGGAGTATACTCTTACTGAAACCCATGGCTTTCTTCTCACAGAGCTCATCACAGTAACAATCTTATACTCACATGATTTCTTCATTGATAGCTCTTCCCCCCCCCCTTGACCCTGAGACCCACAAGCACAAGGCTGTCTATCTAAATCACAGTTTTATCTCCAGTGTTTAGAATAGCAACAGTCATACAAAAAGGAATTTAAAAAATGGAATTATCTTTTTGGGTTTTTTTGAGGGCGAACTCCTTGTAATACATTGGGAATTTGTTCCTCCAGATCAAACGATCAACCAAAGTTTTTATCTGGAAGTTTGGAGAAGGTTGTAGCATGATTTGTGGGAAAAACATCCTGAGTTGTGATAAACAAGTAACTCGTTCATCCACCATGACAATGCACCTGTCCACACAGCACTACGTGTTCAGCAGTTTTTGACCAAAAACTGCATGACCTCCATGCTCTACCCCCCCTACTCACCCATCTCTCCCAGAGCGACATTTTTTCTGCTTTTCTGGATGAAAAAAGTCCTTAAAGGAAAATGTGCTAATGTGGAAAAGGTGAAACAAAAATTAGAAGTAAAAAGGCATCCAAATCGAAACACATTCAAAAATAGATTTGAGCAGTGGAAAAAACATCTCGATAGGCGTAATGCATCAAACAGAGAGTACATTGAAAGTGACTGAAGTTTAAACATGTAAGAATAAATACCCAATGTTTTATAAATAAATTCCATGCTTTTTGGGTCCCCTCTCATGTATTAGAAACTCAATTTATATTGAATATATAGTGAATGAGTAAATTCAGTTTAATAAGTCCTGCTATGTTCTGATGGGTGATATTTCTTTCCTTGAAAATTGTGTTTTACAGATTATTTCTGGCAATACTGACTTAATCTGAAGGTATAATTTTAATGAATAGTATTTAGCTACCATGGGTATTGCTAGAAGAGAAAATGTTAACATATTTTGATATCATTTTTTTTTTTTTTTTGAGTTGGAATCTCACTCTGTCACCCAGACTGGAGTGCAGTGGCACGCTCCCCACCACCGCAGCCTCGACCTGCTGGCTCAAGGGATCCTTCTGCCTCAGCCTTCCAAGTCGCTGGAACCACAGGTGCGCAACCACCACGCCTGACTAATTTTTTTGTTTCATTGTAGAGACAAGGTCTTCTCAAGTTGCTAACATGGGTCTCGAACCCGCGGGCTCAGGCAATCCACTCACCTAGGCCTCCCAAAGTGCTGGGATTACAGGCTGAGCCACGGAGCCCAGCCTATGTTTAGATATCTTGTCCTCCTTAAGTCATTTGTTTTTCTGCTTATTTGAAAGACCAACTCAGAAAACATTAGGACAAAGAAATATATGAACACATTCAAAAAGCTTTTATAACACATCTAGATAATTTCCTGTCAAACAAAAAGCTTCTTTGACACATCTAGATAATTTGCTTGCCAACATACAACCACATACACACATACACGTATGTGCACAAACATACACAGACTCTCTCTCTCTCTCTCTCTCTGAAGCAGTTTTCTTGAAATTAAAGCAATATTTGTTTATTCACTACTAGGGAGCAGGAGTGTGGTTCACTGTACTTTAGATCAAGAAGTGGATGAATGAATGAACACTATATCTGTGCTATTGCAAGAGGTGTGGTATGTTCATCACCATGCCAAGTGATGTGTTATACAACTAATACATGGTTGAAGATGGATCCCAGTACAAATCAGTCTCCAAAGCCCACCAGCCTGACAGGCCAGTACTCTAAGTACGTATGTAGTGCCCTCATTTGAGTGTTGAATATGCTGTATTCAAAATATTATAAAGACCGGGCTTGGTGGCTCAGCCTATAATACCAGCATTTTGAGAGGCTTAGGTGAGGGGATTGCCTGAGCCCGCGGGTTCGAGACCAGCCCAGGCAACCTGGTGAAACCTTGTCTCTACAATAATTGAAAAATTAGCCAGGCATGGTAGCGCACACCTGTAGTTCCAGCTACTTGGAAGGCTGAGGTGGAAGGATCGCCGGAGCCCAGGAGGTCGACACTGGGGTGGCCATGAGTGTGCCACTGCACTCCAGCCTGGGCAACAGAGTGAGACTCCCACTCAAAAATATATATATATAATATCCTTAAACTGTCAATCACTTATTCAAAAATAATTTCAATCTACAATATACAAGGCGCTGGCCCAAGTAGTATAAAGGTTATGGAAAGTGAAGACTTCATCTTATGTGCTTGAAATGTTTGCATTTTAAAAGAAATCAAACACAGACACCCAAAATATTAAATAAGAATACAGTGTATCATTTTCAGTGTCAAATGAAAAGCAGAGGCCAGGCACAGTGGTTCATGCCAGTAATCCCAGGGAGACTGAGGCGGGAGGAGGATTGCTTGAGCCTAGGAGTTCAATACCAACCTGCAACACAGCAAGACCCTATCTCTACAAAAACGTCAAAAAATTGGCCAGACGTAGTGGTGCATGCCTATAGTTCCAGCTGAGGCAGAAGTGTAGCCTGCATCTAGGAGGTTGAAGCTATGGTGAGCCATGATCATGACACTGCACTCCAGCCTGAGCAACAGAGTGAGACCCCAACTCAAATTTTTAAAAAAAGAGAAGTAGAGACTGCATTTTTTCCCAGGAGAATTAAGAGATGAAAGAAGTAATATAAATGAGAATAAACAGAAAATTAATTGTGAGAAAGACTGAATTTAAGTTGACCTTTGAAAGTACATTACAATCAGAAAACCAGAAAAAGGAGCAAAAGGTACATTCCAGGTAGATTTTAGAAAAGGAACAAAACACTCTTTTATCATTATTCCATTATACCAATTTAAAATAATGCAGAGCTTGTTTAAAATGAGAACAGACTTAATGAAGCATATACTACTTTAAAGCTCTTTGTTCAAAAAGAGACTCCTAAAACCATAAAATTCAAGATTAGTGTTAAGTCAACACTTATTAGCTCTCCATTTGCCACTTAGTCACAAATGACAGGATAAAAGCTCACATGAGCTCTCAGCTGTGTATGTCTGAAAAGTTTACAATACAAGCAAATTTCCCTGGTTATTTCTATTAAGTCTGTAATCAGAAGTCACATTTACGGAAGCAGTTAGCCTTAAGGGATTGTGAGACCATGAACTGCTCATATGACATCAGAAGTTTCCCACAAAGTTGAAGGAAATTTGCTGTTCAGAATGACTTAGCACGATCTGGTTTGATTTTAAACCAAGACCAAGAGGAAGTTGAGCACATTCTTATGACAATAAAATCAAAAAAGATTTTCGCAACTGTAGTTACTGATTTGTTTAATGTGAGGAAGTGAGTCATTGATGTCACGCAAACTTGATTTTTTTTGGTCAAGTGAGACGTGTGACACAACAAGCTGTTAGGCTGAGAACGTCCTTTGTCACAAAGACCACAGTTAAATGGCTTAATGCTGTAATTTACAATAAGAGAAAACTCCAGCTCCTAGTGTAATATTTAATTTTGACTGGTCAGCCAAAAAGGCATAATTTATCAAGAGGGATTTTGATGACGCCTATCTTTTCTAGTAAGCAGCTTCCCTAGAATTGTCAAAGAGAATAGCTGAAGATTAAAGTGAAGCAGGTGCTTTAAAAGTTTGGCGTTGCTGGTGAACCACTTGCCAGGAACAAAACTGCATTAACCTGTTAACATTAATCCACAAAGGTATTTTACCTCAAGCTTTTACAACCTGAGGTAGACATGTTTATGACATAGTCACACGACAGGTATATTTCTAACTAGTCAAAAATAAAGTGAATCAGAAGAACGCTGTAGTGAAAGGTTTCTTTTTCCTTAATTTTTTTCTATCTGCGCTCTTACCGTATTATGAGCAGTTCCACCCAGACTCGTACAAAAGCAGGTAGTGGGCCAAAAACTTCCAGAATGTATGTGTAGTGACCACCAGATTTCTTTATACTTGTTCCCAATTCAGCATAGCACAGGGCTCCTGTGAAATATTTATAACAAATAGGTACAAATGTAATATTTTATCAATCCCCCCACTCCGAGCATCAAGAATTGACGCAACAATGTTTACGTTGCCTGAGAGGTGACCAACCTCCTTTGGTCCAAATGGCAACCTTATTTCAAGACAAATAACCATCATCTAATTGCCAAAACTCACCTAATTCCTCTTCTAACTTCCTCACATTTGAGACCTAGTTTATTCTGTCTGAGCAATGTAATTTTACTTGAAATGGTAAAGACAAACTTCTAAAAAACCTATGTTCCAGAATTCTTAGTTGAAACCCTGGAAATAGAGGAAAGAGAGAAGATAGATGTTGATAATATTGACCTATCTTTAGAAGAATACAACCTCACACCAAAACAAGACAAGATCTCAAACTGACTTCATTATATTGAGAACCTTTTAATAAGTGATGGTAGATCAAAATAAATAAGATTTATCTCCCTTCACAAAAGCATGGGCTCTGGCTATGCCTTGAAAGACTTCATTTAATTTGTACAGTGTATTTTGTAAACAAAATGAATTTTGGCTTAGATAGTTTGTTTCTAGAAAAGGTTATCCCTGATATTTTTGAAGTGTATGCTCTGGGTAGTAGAATGAACATACTTTTTAGAAGGAGATGTGATAATTTATATGTATGTATGTTAGATCAATTTAACAATCAACAAGTTTTTAAATTAGGGATACAATTCACATGGCATTGGGCAAGTCATATAGCCTCCCCAAAACTCAGTTTTATTCCCTCTAAGAGGGAAATCTCAGGCCGGGTGCTGTGGCTCATGCCTGTGATCCCAGCACTTTGGGAGGCAGAGGCGAGAGATTGCTTGAGCCCAAAGATTCAAGGCCAGCCTAGCCAATTTGGTAAGACCTCATCTCTTCAATGAATAAAAAAATTAGCCAAGTGTGGTGGCATGTGCCTGTAGTTCCAGCTACGTGGAAGGCTGAGGCAGAAAGATTGCCTGAGCCCAGCAGTTCCAGCCTGAGGGGGTATGAGCGTGCCTCTGCAGCCTGGGTGACAGAGTGAGACCCAGACTCAAAAAAAAAAAAAAAAAAGTATATAAATGTGGCAATGGATACCGAAGACAGTACTAGGCCTAATACGTGACAAGCACTGCATGAAATATAACTACCCTTATTAATCTGGGCAATTAATTATGAAGAAAATAAAAATATATCTTGTTATTATGTGAAAAGTTCTATCAGTACTACTCAGTGCTCAAATGTAATCCACAATTTTTGCTGAAGCTACTTCAGAAAATAAAAAAGGTAGAAAAGTATTACTAATCAAAACTCTCCATAAATATAACTTGGAAATTTAGTGAAACAGTAGTGTCACTTATAGCTGATGACTGAACCTCAACCTTCATTCGGGAATGATTTTTAATTCAAAAACAATCAAACAAAAAACAGATTAAGATAAGAACTGCTCTTACCTTAAGAATTGTGGGAGTGTAAACTAGTACAACCTCTGTGGAAAACAATATGGCACTTCCTAAAAGATCTAGAACCGGACCTTCCTTACAATCCCGCAATTCCTCTTCTGGTAATATACCCAAAGGAACACAAATCACTCTATGAAAAAGAAACCTGCACACACACGTTTATTGCAGCATTGTTCACAATAGCAAAAACATGGAACCAACTGTGCTACCCATCAAAAGAGGACTGTATTAAAAATGTGGTGCATATACACAATGGAATATTATGCAGCCATAAAGGACAAAATTATGAACTTTGTGGCAACTTGGATGGACTTAGAATCTATAATACTGAGTGATCTATCACAGAAACAAAGAACTGAGTACTCATAAGCGGACCCTGAACAATTATCATAATACTATAAGAAGGGGATTGGCAGTAGTGGAAAACTTCCAGGGGAGGGAGAAGGGGCACACTTCATCAATAAGAGTAACTGATCTCAAACCAGAAGTGGGGACCAAAGTGAGGTCCAAACTTTACCTGTATAATGACCAGTTGTATGCCTTGCCCTGAATTGTACCCACATCTTTTAAATAAATAAATACATAAATGTCCCACAGATGCTTCTGAAGTAAATAGTTTGCAGACTAATATTGGGAACGTTGATAGATTTTATCTATTTATAACTAATTGTAACTAGTTGGAACTTACCCTCTTTGGGGAAATAGTCGCCAAGTTGGTAGGCTGTTCAGAAAATATTCCAATATAAAATGTTATTAGAAAGAGTCCTTGCTGAAACTTCAGAATGGTTGCCCTAGGTTTAAATCGAGTCCTAGGGAAATGATTTTTATTTAAAGGTCTCAAGTACTGTAACCATTTTGCCCAGATAAAAAGTTCAAGACAAGATGTAAAATCCAGGTATTGACCCTGGCTTAAAAAGAAAAAAAAAATTGTAAACCAAATATACAGATTCTTTACAGTTGGTCCCAAATGTTCTCGAGTTTTAAGAAAAATAAATTCTTTTTCTTTTTCCTTTTTTTTTTTTTTGAGTTGGGGTGCATTGGCACGCTCATGGCTACTGCAGCCTCTACCTGCTGGGCTCAAGCGATCCTTCTGCCTCAGCCTTCCAAGTAGCTGGAACTATAGGAGCGCACCACCACCCTAACAATTTTTTTTTTTTTTTAATCTTATTGCTCAGGCTGGTCTCGAACCCCTGGGCTCAAGTAATCCTCTCGCCTCGGCCTCCCAAAGTGCTGGGATTACAGGCTTGAGCCACTGTGCCTGGCCAAATTCTTTTTGTTATATTTTGCTTTACTTGTTAGGGCGGTCAAAAGCTCCTAGTAACTTAAGTGACAAAGGCAATGCAAATATGGATAAGTAGATTAACACAAGCACACACTTCCTACAATTAGTAATCAAAGAATACCAACTCAAGTCTCAGCTGTTCTCCTTCTCTTTTTTAGCTTCTGCTAAAGATGATATACTTATGCAAAAGCATACTTTCATAGTACAAGTCAACACCACTTTAACTAGTTCTGTACTCAGAGTAACCTATTTTACTACCTCTGAATAACCTTTTCTTGTATACAAAGAATTGAATCACCATGGGAACTAAATGCACGTAAGCATGCACAGTCCAGGAAACAGAGTGTGGTTTTTCTGATTAGATGTTGATTTATTCTGAACACATCAAGCGCTATAGAAAGATTTAAAGGCTGAGGGTGCACAAAGTCATTTAAGATGATCAAGAATTAGGGTTATCATTGCTTATCTATAAATGCATATTACAGAACTCTATCAAAGTTTTTCATAACTATATCACTCAAAAGCGTTCTATATGGCTAGGGAATAGTACTGAGAAAATAATGACACACAATTGTCACTAAATATTTTATAAAGCACAAATTAGTCACATGAATAATACCACAAACCCTTTCTAAAAAACACAAAAATAATCCCTTTATAGCTCATGCTATACTATGACTTTGTTTTAACAAGTTGTATCTAAAAATAACTTCTACCTAAAAATAGAAATGTGAGTTCTTTAGCTGAATGCTCAAACCAATGAAATAAAGCATCACAAGGCTTGAGGAGAAAGAATGAATGGATTGGTACACATAGGACAAGAGTTAGTACTTAAAGAGTTAGCAACTATAAAATATAGTATCTTCTGGAATCAAAGTACACTATTTTCCAGAAAAGAGTAAATATATTTCAGACATTCACTTCATAGCCTAAATCAAATTTACTTTTTAATTGACAATTCACTGGTTTTTATCATCTTTACAATGATCTCAGGTAGCTTTCTAGTCTTTTACCCCCCACTTAAGAGGGAGCATTTCTTATCTCTTTATTATGAATTCCTGAGTTAATAAAAGGGACATACATTTTGAAGAAAAGTTAATAATCATGCTTCTACCACTTTTCTTCAGATTCACCCAATGTACAGGTGGGCCAATTATCTGTATCCCTGGTGACCAAGGGAAATACAGATGAAGAAAACAGATCCGGGCAGGCACAGCCAACTAACACCCAGCTGAAGTTTTCAAATGTTTATAGCAGAAGTTTATAGGTATTGAGAAGAGAGGAAAGGCTTTAAAAAATGTGAAATATGCTCAAGACACTGCAATATTCCCACTCATGATAGGGACTGAGTTGTGTGCCATCACACATCTTCCCATGTCAAGAACTTGCGATGAGCACATGAACTTAAAAAATAAAAATAAAAAATAAAAAACTGCCGTTTATTTTGCTAAAGTCAGGCTTCTGCTGAACCCTCAGTTCTGTGCCTAAATAGGCCACATCGGGTTGTTCTTCACAGGTGTTGCATTCAGGATGCCACCTGCCAGAATACCCCAAACATTCATAACTTTGATGACCCGTTAAAATACACACCAGCTTTCTGAACTGGAAGCTGGTGTGTATTTTACCGGGTCATCAAAGTTACCCTTTGCTCTCTTCACTGCAGGGAAAAGCATGAAAACAGTCTGTCTCAGTCAGGAAAAGAAAGTACAGCCTACAGGAAGCAATTGGAAGGGATTCAGGATCCACCTGACAATGAACAGTGTGTCTAGAGAGTTCACGTACCCAAATGAAAATTTAAAAATTCAGTGTGGCCTCTACCATTCATTGACTCCTCAGAAATCACTCTCTGCTTCCCAGAGATCAAACTTCCCAGCCTCAGAGCCACACCCCACCCCACCCCCAGAGAAAAAGGTACACTCACCAAACAGTGACAGGATCCCACAGGCCGTCCAGATAGTCAGAGACATGCCCACGCTGCCCGTGTTCTGGAGCACGCCCTTGGGAGAAATGAAAATTCCTGCTCCAATGATGGTGCCAATGATGATGGAGATCCCTCTCAGTAAAGTGATTTTCTTCTTCAGGGCCACTTTGTCCTGCCCAGGGGGCTCTTTGCTGCCCACGGAAGGCAGCCTCCTGTGAACACTTCCCTGCAGGTAACCTCCTTTGGAGATGGTGGACACCACAGGTTTTCTGACCATAGTAGTGACACACAGGGGAAAAGTCACACAGAAGGAAAGAAAACAAAACTTTCAACTTGGGTGCCTCTTGGAGTGACTGATCGGTGTCTTCCTCTTTGCTTTCAGTCTCTTTCAGTGCTATTGTGTTCACAGGAAAAAACTCAGGGGTGTGTTTGATCCTTCCCGGCTATCTAATTACTACTGAGAACACCTGTGCGTTCAAGGTGCTCTCGGTCCCCACCTCCTCGCTCTGCCACCGAGGCTGCCGCCGCCGCTGAGCTGCCGCCCTATCATTACAAACCAGCTCAGCTTCCTCATGGGCTTGTATTTAAGCTCCTGCCTGTCACACCAACTTACTACAGCTAAATGATGATGCAAATTCTCCAGGTTTGCATCAGCCACATGAGAAAGCTCAGCATTACTCAGCCTTTTTTTTCTTCTTCTTCTTCTTTTTTTTTTAACAGTAGCAGCGTGTTGCCCAACTGACCTAAGCTTTTCGGAGAACAAAGCACACACTTTCAAGAGCTCTCAGCCAATCCAGAAGTTGTAAATTCAGAACAGACCTTCCCAGAGATTGAAAGCAACTCTTAGTGAGGGACAAAAAGCTCTTCAAGCGAAAAGAAAATAAGAAATGAAACAGGAAATGGTAACTTCATTTGAAGGAGTTGCTTTTTTGCTTTAGCTCGTGTGTGAAAAACATTTTACATGCAACTGTTCTGTGAACAGAATGGACCCCGAAGCTGCATGGTTGATAAGAGCAAAATTTAGACTCCGTAATCTGTAGGATACTTTTTTTTTAAATTTTGAGTTTCTTAGCAGCACAGCCAAATCTAATGTTTACAAAGCTAAAAAGATCCCCTCTCTCTACGCACATAACTGTGAGCTTTTCTCAACATTTAAAGATAAAATTGTTTCTTACTGCCCATGATAAACCAACATTTAAAATCACCACCTGAGTGTGACAAGTTTAGAAATCACAGTGACTCCAGAAAATAATCCTTTTCTGATTCTCATCAGCACTAGGTGATTTTCTGAACTAAGAAATATTCTGAATTCACGTGCTTGCTGTTACACTGAAATACTAAAAAAATCCTCAGCTCAAAAGTGAACAATAATTACAATTATGGAAAAAATATGCATATAGCAAAAGCCTGATAGGAAAGTACAGAATAATAGTTACAGAAGATAATGGTATTATGTATGATTTTTTTTTCTAAATTGCATAAACTGCCCTTATATTATTGAAAGGTGGTACCTATAGAAACCTAGAATAAACTTAGTTTATTCTTAGTTTAGTCTTTTTACCTCAGCATAACCATTAGAAAGCATTCAGACATTCTACTGCAGAACGAGCAGCAGCCTATCCCATCCCCCCTAGGCAAATCTCCCTCAGATGCAAGACCAAGACAGCCCCACCATTCATGTTTTAGCATAATAATCTCTAGTAAACTTTTAGGTTCCTTGTCAAGACCAAAGATCAAAGGTCACCCTTTGACTGGCCAAAGTCATAAAAGTAATAATAAGGCCATCCCACCTTTGGTGAAGGAGTTTGTGAATTGCAAATGTTTAACAAGTCTCTTGCAAGAACACACTCCCCCACCCAACCTAATCTGCCCTTTGTGAGCTATGTGACACGAATAAACCCCACCATGGCAGCAATCATATGACTGACCCACCCATCTGCGTGCTGTCTACCACCTGACGTCAGTACCTGGGCTTGCCTGCCCCTTTGTGATGACATGGAGCAGACCACCACCCAATTACCTTAATGGTCTTCCCCCATCCAGGGGAATGGTTAAAAGGACTCAACCACACGCAACCAGCAGCCATTGCCTTGCTAGACTCTGGTGTGCCATGTGCTCTTTGAGCTATGGCTGTCACCATGCTTCCTGGCTTTGGCCCCCTCCCTCACCTCGGGGCGGTGAATCTTCTTTCTTCTCTTTCTCTGTCTAATTTACTTTTAAATAAACTTTTCTTTCTTATCCTCTTTGTGTGTTGCAATTCTTTGCAATTACTGGATCTCTGGGTTGCCAGCGTGTACCTCTGGCTTGCCAGCTCCAGCGGTGCTGCACCTTTTCTCCCTCTCCATCCGTTTTCCCTCACCCTATCTGAACCCTAACAATTATTATTATAAGATCAAAATGCATTCAATAGCTAAGCTAATATTATCATATTTACTCTGAAACAGTCACAAAGGCAAAACGTTTTTAAGCCCTTCTAGCTTTCTCACCAAGTGTCTAAAAACCAAATACCCAAAGAAAAGAAATTCTAGATACCATTTTTGGCTATGCTTATATGTGGTTTTGGATTCAGTGAGAAGAATTGGATGTTATCATCACCCTGAAGCTACATTTACACACACCATTAAATATGCTTATGAATCTCTGAATAAAAACAACAAACAAAAAACCTGTGTGTGAGAGGTGAGAGTCAGGAGCAGGGTAAGAAGAAGGGGCCCAGGGGTGGTGAGGATGATCCAAGAAAGAAACAGCCATTAGAAAAGTAGCACAGAAAAGGGCAGAACCACTTTCCCGGGGGTTGGCACCTGAGAAAATGATACCGCATCAACACGTTACCATTCAAATAACTGAGGCTACACCGTTTCCTTTTCAAATTATCTGTCTAAATTCTGTATCATTGGCTCTGCATATCCCAAGTCAATGATGTTATAAAGCCAGCTTTTTCTCAGCTGTTACGTCTTCCAAAAAATAAAAATGGGTCGTTTTCTTTATTCAGTGTTGCCAAAACTCCTAAAGAAGGGAATTAAAGAAAAATCTTCCTCTTCCCAGTTCTCCTCCTCCTCCTATGTGTCCTTCCACTCACATAATTCTCCTGATTAATGTACCTAAGCAGAAGAGGAGAGGCTTTTGTTTCCCAACAAGAGGAACATATTAGTTCTGAAGAAATATGAGTTAAAAGTAGGACACTAGGAATCTCACGGAACAACTTTCTGTCTCTAATTAACACAGTGTCACAGTTCTATTTAAACTTTTGTTATAAATGACTGAAATAATAAGTTGAGCCCGGGACCTGACTCAGATTGGGAGTTAGATGAATTCTAAAGGAGGGAACATTTCTTTCAATGGTAAATAACATTCTCCTCCTTCACAGTATTTTTTTTAATTGTGAAGAAAAATAGCTGATGTTAGACTAATAGCTAAAGGATTGCACTGTTACGTAAGAGTCACTCTCAGATTTTCTGCAAAGCTGCACATAGCTACCAAAGACACCAGTGTACCTCTTCTAATCACCCAGAAATTTGTAGAAAGTGAAGATTATAAAGAAGATTTTGAATACCTTCAATATCGACAAACTCTATAATCACCAATTCTAATTTAAAATTTAGAACTGGTTAATTTCAATATTAACAAACTCTTATAGTCTCCAACTCTAATATTGAACACCTTCAATATTAGCAAACTCTTATAATCACCAAACTCTTATAATCACCAGTTCTAAACCTGTGAACTAAGAGTTTGGATGATCTTTAGATATGTGTGTATCATATAAATAAGTCCAAAGCAAATTAATTTTTATTCTTTCTCTTGCCTTAGGCTTTATTTCAAGCATTCCTGTCAAATTAAGAGACTATTCTAGTGCTATTCCCAAATATGTATTTAGTGCTTACTGTGCGCAAGAAATAGTCCCAGGTCCTTAGAAACATCTCATGGAAGAAACAGACGTACTATACGGTGGTAGCTACCATTTTCTGATAACAATTTCTGTCCCATGATTATAAATATGGGCATATAATCCAGGCCTGGTCAAATCAGAATGTGACTCAAACTGGAATATTTCTAAACAGAGTTAGAATGATCTTTTCTCATCTGTTGCAGGTTGTAAAGATGTGATTGCAGAAAAATGGTGGCCATGTCCCCTTTCGTGTTGTGAAAATCCTCACGGGATAAGAGAAATATGAAAAGATGAGAGATAATCAAAAAGTCCTATTAGTGTTATCAAATCCCACTTTGGTTCCTAAGGGACCCAGATTGTCTGTTGGTCCTGAAGATAGTGCTTTGATTATAGGAGCTACCTTATTTCCTTGCTAGGTATACTACCTAATACTACACACAAAAGTCAGTTACTTGTGGATGGCAGAGCTAAATGTCAATGACACATTGTTAAGCTTCTAGAACTTGGTAGTCATTATTAGCTTCATGTGGTTATTAGCTCTTGAAATGTGGCTAGAATTTGAAGACTTAGTTTTTAAAAAAAAGTGCTTAATCATTTTTACTATTCACATTTATTTTTCCTGTTTTATTTTATTTATTGTATTTGTTTATTTTTGAGTCGAAGTCTCAATCACTCAGGTTGGAGTGCAGTAGCACAATCATGACCCACTGCAGCCTTGACATCCTGGGCTCAAGTAATCCTTCTGCCTCAGCCTCCTGAGTAGCTGGGACTACAGGTGCATGCCACCGTGCCAAAATAATTTTTTTTCATTTTTTTGTAGAATTGTGGTCTTGCTATGTTACCCAAGCTAGTCTTGAACTCCTGAGCTCAAGCAATCCTTCCGCCTTGGCCTCCCAAAGTGCTTGGATTACAGACATGAGACACTGTGCTCAGTGGTTTCTTTAAAAAATGTGGCTACTAAAAATTAAAATTACATCTGTAGTTCAAATTTGTGGGTTATATTATATTTCTAATGGACGTGCTGATTTAAAAGAAAACACAGAATATGTTTCTGAACTTGATGTAAGCAGGAATTTCTTTTTTTTTTTTTTAAGTTGGAGTCTCACGCTTGTCACCCAGGCTGGAGTGCAATGGCACACTTACAGCCACCGCAGCCTTGACCTGCTGGGTTTAGGCAATCCTTCTGCCTCAGCTTTCCAAGTAGCTGGAACTAGGGATTTCTTAAAAGGGACATACAAAGCCCTAAAGTAAAAAAAAGAAAGCTACAAGGGAATGCAACAAATTTAAGAATTAATAGATTATAAACGTGAATCATAAAATGGGAAAAAGATATTTTCAAATAGCAAAGGTTTTATATCTATAATAAGTAATACATTTTTTAAGTCAATAGGAAAAAAGACAACTCAATAGAAAGTGGCCATGAAATTTTAACAGACACTTAATAAAATGGCCAACTCATTTGTGAAAATCTACTCAACGGTATTAGTCATCAGGACAATTAAAACTAAAGCCTCAGTGGGATATAAACTCCCACCGAGTGTGGCTCACATAAGACAGACTAGCAAGACCAGGAGTGGTGACAATTAGAGTGACTGGAACGCTTCCATGCTGCTGGTGGAAGCATAAATTGATGCATTCACTATAAAAAGCTGTCTGGCCGTAACTACTGAAGTTAAACAGACATATACTCTTTGACCAAGAAATCCTACTCCTGGGAATATGCCCTATAAAAATACAGGACAACCAGGTAATAAAAACATGGGTGAGAATATTCATACTATCTCTAGTCATTTGAAAACAACCCAAATGTCCATAAACAGTCGAGTGGTTAGATGTATTATTGTATTTAGTCAATGAAATATGGCAATGCAATAAAAAAGAGTGAACAACAGCAGTATAAAACAACGTGGGTGACATTTACATAAAACAGACTCAAAAAGCATATACCGCATGATCCAATTTACATAGAGTTTAAAACAAGCAAAATGACTCTATTGTCTAAGAACGTTGATAGTTATCTGGAAATAAGTGTGTTTAGTAATTGAGAAGGGACATAAAAGTAGTTCTAGGGTCCTGGTAATGTGCTGTTTTATAACCTGGATAGTAATTACCTAAATGTTTTAACTTTGTGTTAATTCCCTGAACTTTATACGTATACTTTTAAAAATTTATAAAAAATTTATTATATCCTTTCAAAAACAGATGGCTCAAACAGACAAATAAGCAAAACTTAAATAAGCATGGTGAATAAACTCATGACAGTTTCTCTATAGAAAACTTTTTATCCACCTAATACAAAATAAAGATTACTTTCTATGAAACATTAACTAGCCATATCTAAGACAAGGGGAAATGTCACTAACTTCCAAAGAATCAACATTACAAAAACTACAGACTCTTTATTATAAACATGCAATGAAATTAGAAATTAATAAGAATTGTAAAACTAATGAAATATATTTTGCATGTCTTAAAATGAAAAATTATACTATCAGCTTACTTTTCAATTAAACTTACCTTTAAAAATTCACAGTCGACTTAAAATTGAATAATATTGAAAACTACATGTTCAAATTTGTTGAACTGAGCTAAAAAATAGCTTTAGGGAAACTTAAAGCTTTAAGTTATATTTATCAGAAAAAAATAAATTAAGCAAATAAGCTAAATATTCAATATAAAAATATGAGGAGAAAGATTATATTCACGGCCAGGCTTGGTGGCTCAGCCTGTCATCCCGGCACTTTGAGAGGCTGAGGTGAGTGGATTGCC
Organism: Carlito syrichta; assembly: GCF_000164805.1. NCBI lineage: Eukaryota > Metazoa > Chordata > Mammalia > Primates > Tarsiidae > Carlito > Carlito syrichta. The sequence continues at coordinate 272,896 of NW_007232419.1, forward strand.
TGAGCTCACAGGTTCAAGACCAGCCCGGGCAACTCGACGAGACCTCGTCTCTACAATAAAATTTTAAAAATAGCTGGGCGTGGTTGCGTGTGTCTGTAGTTTCGCCTACTCGGAAGGTTGAGGTGGAAGGATCGCCAGAGCTCAGCAGGTTGATGCTGGGGTGACTGTGAGCATGTCACTGCACTCAGCCTGGGCAAAGGAGTAAGACTCCAACTCAAAAAAAAAAAAAGATTATATTCAAAAAAGAAAAAAATAATAATGCCAGAATCAGAAAACTAAAAACAAAAAGGAATTAGAAGATATTTTCAATAGCAAAATCTAATTATTGATTTAAAAAATAATATAGGTAAATGTCTGACAAAAATGAACAAGGAAAACTAAGAAACTCATTAAATGTGAGAAAAAAGGAAACTATCTCAGAGTGCTAAAAGGATTTTTAAATAATTAAAGAATACAATGATCCACTATATGCCAAACAGTACAGAAACCTAGAATAAATGACATATTTCTGGAAAACATACTTTCTATTATGTCTCTAGAAGAAAAAGAATTTTAACAGAATGGCAATGTTTACATTGATAATCAAGGATATCCTAGCCACAAAATATGTGAAGCAAGACTGGGAAAAAATATTTGCCAACTGTATATCTGACAAAAGCCTAACATCTAGGACTTACAAGGAACTCAAATGTGCTGAAAAGCAAAAAACAAACAGCCCCATTACAAAGTGGGCGATAGATGTGAATAGACACTTCTCAAAAGAAGACATACGAGCAGCCAACAGATTCATGAAAAAATGCTCAGCCTCACAAGTCATCAAAGAAATGCAAATTAAAACCACACTGAGATACCCCCTGACTCCAGTCAGGATGGCCATCATCGATAACTCAAAAAACAACAGATGCTGAGAGAATGAGGCGATAAGGGAACACTTCTACACTGTTGGTGGGAGAGTAAACTAGTACAGCCTCTGTGGAAGACAGTGTGGCGATTCCTAAAAGATCTAAAAATCGACCTCTCATATGACCCCACCATCCCCTTACTGGGAATATACCCAGAGGAACTCAAATCACTTTATGAAAACGATACCTGCACACATGTTTATTGCAGTATTATTGCAATAGCAAAAACATAGAACCAACCGTCTGCCCATTGAAAGAGGACTGGATAAAACAAAATGTGGTACATATACACAACGGACTATTATGCAGTCATAAAGAAGGACAAAATTATGACTTCACAGCATCTTGGATGGACTTAGAAGCTAAAATACTGAGTGATCTATCACAGAAACAAGGAACTGAGTATCACATGCTTTCATTCATAAGTGGACCTTGAACAACTATCTAATACAATAAGAAAGGGATTGGCAGTAGTGGGAAACTGCGGGGGCGGGGCACACCTCATCAACAAGGGTACCTCCATAATGAACATTTGTATACCTAACCCTGAATTGTACCCCACATATTTAAAATTAAAAATTAAGAAAATATATGTGAGGCAGATACAATAACAAGGAAAAATAATATACAACTGGAAAATTAAATACACCTCTCAATTATTTATTACATCATTAAGAAAAAAATATTATCGACTATAGCCAATTGTTGATATTCTATCTAGATTTTGTCTTATCACTTTTCTTAAGTATGGGTACTCATTCCCTCCTCGTTTGTGTTTTTGCTTTAAAAAGGCATACCCGTGGCTCACCTCAGAAGACTGCCCTTGGATTCACAGAGTCACATGGGGCAGGGAATAAGAATTCATGGGAGCTTAAGTCCTTTAGGGGATGTTCACGGGTGTTAGCCAATCACTCCTTAATTTGAGAACATAAAAGCCCAATACACATGTCTGGATCTGAGACAAACTCTCGGTATAATTTATCCTCTAAGTTCTTTCTGCACAATCAGGCTGTACCCTTACCTGAAACTGTACCTAACTTCATCTTTCTTTCCCACCCTGTTCTGAACTCCCTTAGTAAGATCACTTGCACATAATTATTCATTTCATAGTCTTTTTTTCTAGAGAGCTTGAATAAAGACAGTTGATAATAGCTGGGCATGGTGGCTCTTGCCTATAATCCCAGCACTTTAGAAAGCGGAGGCGGGAGGATTGCCTGAGCCCAAGGGTATGAGACCAGCCTGGACAACTTGGAGAGACCTTATCTCTACAATAAATTCAATAAAAATTAGCCAGGCGTGGTGGCATGTGCCTGTAGTTCCAGTTACTTGGAAGACTGAGGTGGAAGGATTGCCTGAACCCAGCAGGTAGAGGCTGTGGTGGCTATGAGCGTGCCACTGCATTCCAGCCGGGCAACTGGCTATGAGCGTGCCACTGCATTCCAGCCTTGAGACTCTGACTCAAAAAAAAAAGACAGTTGATTCTGAAAGTGGTCTACAGTGCAGATTCTAAAACAGGGAATCTGTAGTTTATTCACTCGCCTGCCAAGGACTCCATGGCTACTGATAAGTACTGATAGTGCCTGTCAGGCTGTTGTGTTATATTTACTAAAACTTTCACCTGGGGTGAAGTGGGATAGGATTCAGTTGGACTTGTGCACTCTCTGGTATTTGGAAATGCTAGAAGTACTTCTCTTAATGTCAAGAATAAGAAAAAGAAAGCTCTTGTCACCTCTAACACTTAATATCATGTATGCATGAACTAGCTACTGCAATTAGACAAGAAAAAGAACTTAACGATGCAAAAATTTAAAAAGAGCACACAAAGCTCGTTATTTTATGATTAATTATCTGGAAAAAACAGAACATTCTACAACAACAAAAATCTCTACGACAATAAATTAAACTATTCTAAGGGAATAGTTAAAATAAGTAAATATACAAAATCAGTAGATTTTATATATACAAACAAGTTAAATGAAATAATGAAGACATCATGCCATTTACAAGAGAAACAAAGCTTAACACATAAGAATAAAATTAACAAGAAATGTGTAAAATGTATCATTTAAAAAATCAGTTTGTCAAAATAAAAAGTTATGTTATGCTCCTGGAAAAGAATATTAGTAGTGTAAGTTACCAATTTGCATGTTAATTTATAAATGGAACATAATAGAAATGTCAATGCTAAGAACATTTTTTTAAATAGGAAAAGTAACTATTCGGTTATACCAAATTATTAATTTTTATGTCTACAAACCAAAACATTGAGGAAATATTAGATTATCAAAATATACTACAATTCTTTGGTAATTAAAACTTGTTTGTGCGGGTACATTAAAAACAGAGTATTAGAGCAGAATTTGAAGCTCAGAAATTGACCTAAATAAATATAAAATTTTATCAAATGATAACAATGCCAATCAGACAGAAAAATATAAAAAATATAATAATGTAGTAAAACCAGGATAAACTTTTAGAAAACATAAAATTGAATCAATTGTACATTCCATACAACAGAAATAAAATCATAATAGATCAGAGGTATAAATGTAAAAATATAATCATAAACGTCTTATAATAAAACATGGTAGAATTCCTTTAGAATCTAGAGTGCAGAAGGTTTATCTAACTGACACAAACTTCAGAAGCCATAAAATAAAATAACAAGATAATTTTTTTAAATCCTTGTGGTAAAAAAAATCATAAAGTCAGAACATAAAATCATAAAGTCACGAAAAATATGATAGATTTAAGACCATAGCCAAAGTTCTAGTCGCTTTAAATTTAACAATTGTATATAAATCAATAGGAAAAAGACAACTTACCCAACAGAAAATGAGCAAAGGATATTACATTCTTCACAGTAAAAGAAACACATATGGCTTTTATATATATGCAAAGAGTTTAACCCTACTCTGGTATTTGGGAATACTAGAAGTACTTCCGTTAATAGCTCTTAGTATTGGGCGAAATGCAAGTCCATAAGTCAAGGATGTGCTGTCTTACAAATGGAGCTGGTCAAAAGAGAAGCTTTCTTGAAGCAGCATCTACTGGTTGCTTGGCATAATTTGAGCATCAAAAAAAATGACTCTTATGGATTATAATTTTTTTAAATGATGAGTATGGTTTAGTTAGGAGAGAGAGGGAAAGAGAAAGGGAAGGAGAAGAAAAGGAATGTTCTTTAAGGAATCACAGCTAATTGATGTGAAAAGAATGACATAATAAGGAGATCAATGATTTTGTAATTCAGTGCAATAATTGATTCAGACAAGAAACATAGCGAGTGTCAAAACCAGTGGGTGAGAATGTATTAAAAAAGAAAATATTCACATATTTTTGAATTATTCATCCAAGGATTCTTACCAATTTCAAAAATCAAAATGTTCTTTTAGAACAAGAGGATTGGGTTGTCACCACCTTAACGAAGAGACAAAAATAAGTATCACCAATAGTGCCTACTGACATAACCAATACTGATAGCTCAAAATCCTCTATGTAGAATTCTTGCCAAAATGTTTAAACTTAATTCAGTGATGAAACAATCAGAAAAATCCAAAATGTGAGAAAAGTCTATGAAAAAACAACTGGCTTGGAATTTTCGTTAAAACTTAATGTCATGAAAACAAGAAGGGAGGGGTACTTTCCTAGATTAAAAGGAACTAAAGGAACACAACAACCTCATGCAGTTTGTGAAACTGGATCTCATATATTTTTTAAAATATAGAAGATTTGTTTGGGAAAATTGAGGCAATATGAATAAGAATTATATTTTGGACTATGCATGTCATTACTGTCAATTTTCTTAGGTGTGATAATAAAATCATAAGGGATAGGAAAATGTCATTATTTTTCAGAGGTGCACATGAAATATATATGGGTAAGGCATCATGATAGAAGTAATTTATTGCCAAATGGTTCAACAAAAAGAAGTGCAGAGAGAGTTAAGTCAAATGCAGTAAACCATGACTATTGCCTAAGAGTATATAATAACAAAAGCTCAAAACAATATCAATATCCCTCAAAAGGAAACAGTTAAACATTTACCCAAATATACAGTGGAATATTAACCAGCTTAAAAAAAACTTAAAAATCTCTTAATGTAGTTATATAGGCAGATTTCTAAAATATAATACAAATGATGTTAAATAACAAAGTTAGGGCAATAATTGTGTGTGCATAAGTATGTGTAAAATCTCTGCATGGAAATTGAGCATGGGGAGAGTAAGAGGTCACTTTATAATTAAAAAAAAAAACACTGTTCGTAATTTAACTATTGTGAATGAATACCTATTTTAATAACAACAGAAAAAATGTAACAAAGAATAGTGAAGAAGTCCAAATAATGTCGAGAAAAGGTATTAATAAGATAACAAAAATGAATATAAAATCTTGGTGAAAACCAATAAATGTAGCATACATTTTTCTAAAAAGCTAACAAACTATGCATATGAAAAGGTCTAAACATGAAAAAACTAATTTTTAAAATACTTTGCAAGCATTTGAGAAGTAAATTTTATATCAGGATAGTGGAAAAAAAATTAAACATGATTGGTATCTACATGGCATGCTCCCTCACCTGATAAGTTCTCAGCTCTGATGTCAACCTAGCCAAAAAGGCTTTCTTTTGGCTATCAGATATAAAATACTAGTCCTACAATTAATGCTTATCATTCTCTATGTCACTGTCCTGTTTCATTTTGTTTAATATCAATTGTTATCCCCACTGAGATGGGAGTAGGGAACTTGTCTATTGTGTTTGCTGCTGTATTTTCAGATCTTGTACCTGACATATAATATTTCATGAACAGAATTTGAAAATTCGTGAAAATGTCAAAAAAGTGAAATTATAAAGAATTTATAAATGTATACACTACTAAACTAAAACTTTTTTGTACGTTAAAATAACTGTAAACATAGAAATGGACTACATCCAAGCAATTATATATTCTTTGCATGTAAAAGAAATTCATAAAGTCCAGAACATATAAAGACACATATGCAAACAATTTGAGAGAAAAAGAGCAAAAGATTCATCAGATTATTCACAGAAGAAAACATTTAATTGGCAGTAAACATGAAAAATTGACCTTATTAGGATCAGAACCATTGTGTTGGCATTTATCAATAATAAACATTGATTGGAAGACCAGCACTGCTTGTGAAAATCATAGAGTTCACCTGTCTAAAGCACAGAAAAAGAAGCAAACACAGTCAAGATCTACCACAGAGATCTTGGTTGCGTTCTTCAGTGCTTAAGACAGTTCAAGTTGCAGACCATAACATGAGAATAAGATGGATAAGATTGACAAGACGTTTTTGGTTGGTGAGACATTCTCTTTCCAGATACAGCCTGACATATACAATACTGAAACAATTGGCATGTTGGTGAATCTAGGCATATGCTGGTACCTCATCTGGGCTAACTTTAACTGATCAATCTCAAAAGTGTACAATCCACAGTCTGATAACACGTTACGCTCTCATACGTCACCCACCTAGGTATGTACAAAGCTTCTCACCTATTCTCCACAGTTTCTCAGGTTAAACATAGTCTCATCCAAGAAAGAAATAGAAGAAAAACATATTCCTCATAAACAAACATGGAACAGTAACCAAATAAGCAACAAACTCAAAGAAAGTGAAGAAAAGGAGATAATTAAGATAGTGAAATAGAAGATGAAAATAAAATAAGGAAGTTCAACAAACTAGTTCCTTGAAGAGTAACAAAATGAAACAAATCTCTGGCAATATTGATGAATAAAAAAGATGGAGAGATAATGCACATATAGTATTACGAATTGTAAAAGAGACATAATATAATGATGCAATGGAAATAAAAAACTTCATTCAAATTAGGTTGAAAACCTAGGTTAAATAAACAAATTTTTATTGAAAGTCAACCAAACAAAACTAATTTGTGAGGACATAGAATACCTGAATGATACTGGAATTATGAAGAGCTGTTAAAATCTTAACACAGAATTAACACAAGAACCAGATGATTTTATAGGTGGATCTTACAAAAACTTTCCAAAAATCAGTACCATAGAAATTTGCATATCCTAAACCCACCAATTCTTCTTATAGCAATTTAACTATGAGAAAGCCTTATCCATGTTCACTCAGAAACGTGGGCAAGAATGATCAAAAAGCAAAAAATGACAAACAACCCAAATGGCCTTCAATTGAAGAATGTTAAATGAATTGTGTTTTATTCACATAATAGAGCATGCAAAAAGAGAGACCACAACTGCATGCAAAAATATGAAAGAATCTTTATATAATAAAGTCCCCAAAGCAATTCAGTATGATATTCTCTTCATGAAGTTTAAAAACAAGCAAATGCAAACTGTGTGCGTGAGCATGCGCGTGCACTCAAGAGACAGGCATGCCCACACAAACACATACACAAAACTCCTAAAAGACAAGCTAATAATAAACACTAAAATTCAAGGTTATAGGATGCCGAGGGAAAGGGTTTGAGAGGCCATGGGTCTCCGTGACATTATTTATAAACAAACTGGTGAGTGAAAATATGGCCATGCCTGGGCCAATAATGATGCTGTGTTGTGAACCTATGAATACAATGAATGTGATTCCTTGTGCCAAAGGTCCCATGGAAAAGAAAAAGAAGTCATTGTATCTCCTGGTCTCATAGAAACAAATCTTAACTGTTTTACACAGGGAAATGCAAGAAAGGTTAACATTTTACTACTCTCAGTTGACAAATATTTAAGATGGATAACATCCTCGTGTTGGCAAGGATATGGAGAAAAAGAATCCTAAATATTGACTTGAGAATGTAAATTTATACAATGACTTTAGGGGTCAATGTTAGAAATATCTAGAAAAGTTAAAATTATACATGCCCTTGAGTTAGGAATTCTACTTCCAGGCATTTGCCTTAAAGAAATTTCCGTACAAGTACTCCACGTGAGTAAGTCCAAGGATACCTCATTGTAGTAATGTTTATAACAGCAAAAAATGTGGAAACATCACAGGGGAATGGATGCACTGTGGTTTACTTCTACTGGGAAAGTGCATGAACTATATTTGCTTATATTAGCAATTAAAAACATGGAGTTAAGTGAACAAAGTGAGTTGCAGTAGGGTACAGCGTATGGTATCATTTACATGAAGTTTAAAAGGATATGATTTTGCATACTGTTTATAAATTCATTCTATATGTAGTAAAAAAAAAAAAAAAGACCACACAACAAGGAAGTATTACCAACTCTGAAATAGTGGTTGTCTTTGAGGAGTGAAGTAAAGAGAGGGTTCTAGGAATAAGGCTTTGCAGGGATCCTTACTGTTTTATTTCTTTAAAATAAAAAAGTGTGAGCTCAGAAAACAGGGCAAAGCAATATCTATTAAATCCAAATTGTGCATTCTGTGTTATACTATTTCCCTTTTTTTCCCTATGGGTTTTAATGATTTCATCAATAAAGTTGAATTGAATTGAAATATGCAAAATAACCTGCATCTCAAACTCTACCTACAAGCCTGATGAGTGCCATGCCTTCTGGTAGGGACTCAGCACACATCGCAAGGGAATCACTGGAATCCTTGGAATCGTTCAATGTGTCCAGTCTTGCCTATGATTCTTTCATTCAACCAAGCCTAAGTTCCAACATGAAAGAGGAGAGTGATTTGGGGAAGAGTACTTACCCTCTTGTAATATAAATTTTTATCAATCATCAAGGAATGCCTGAAAGTTCTCTTTTGGAACAGATTGTTGAGGTTATATTAAGCCTAAACAAACTCAAATAATTCATAAATGAGTAACTTCAAAATACCTGGAGTAAATAGAGTAATTAAAATCTTTATTTTTTTTTGCTTTTTTTTTTTTTTGCTCCAGATAAAATATATTAAAGCAATAGAAGAAAAAATATAAATGGAAGTATAAATGTAGGTCATATGGACATCTGGAATACCATCATTCTTGTGGCATTTCCACTTTAAAATTCAAGCTATCAAAAATTGTAGGCTTGATTTCAATCATGATATGAGTCATCACAATATAATCATAAGCGAGTCTCAACTTGGATTTCCAATCCTTGTTCTTCTAAGAAGCAGGAAATCTTATAATCTCTAAAAAGGATACACCCTTCATCACCGCCAGCAACATATCTACAATCTAATTTATGTCAACATTCACTGGAATAATTTGTTAGAGACCCTTTACTTCACACTTTCTATGGGGAAAGTGATTGTTTAAGGAATTTGCCAGAGGAAATAGTTACAAATCAAATAAAAACATTACTGAAAGGGGGGTGGTATAAAAAAAATCCTACTATCTAACATAAATACACATGCTATCTAATGAACAAAACAAGTATTAAACTATGAGTTCAAACTTAGTTACATTCAGTTGTGAGTGCTACAAAAAATCTCAACATGAAATTAAGGGCCAGATTCACAAAATTACCAATTTGTTCAGGCATGATAGCTCACACCTGTCATCCCAACACTTTGGGAAGCTGAGGCAGGAGGATTGCTTGAGCCCAGGAGTTCGAGACCAGCCTGGACAATGTAGCAAGACCTTGTCTTTACAAAGAAAATTTTAAAATTAGCCTGGTGTGGTGGCATACACCCATAGGTCCAGTTACTCGGGATACTTAGGTGGAAAGATCGCCTGAGCCCAGGAGTTCGAGGTTGCGGTGAACCGTGATCACGTCACTGCACTCTAACCTGGGCAACAGAGTAAGACTCTGACAAATAAACAAACTCATCCTGACAGTTGTCAACCAAAAAACAAAAACAAAAAGCTTTAAATAAATCCTAAAATTAAAAAGTAAAAAATTACTTTGCTACAACTGGATTACTTTTACAATCTGTTGGTGTTCCTAAATATCTGAATTAAATTTACTAAGCAGATTCTCTTTCCACTTAAACATCCTTTGAAGACATATACATGACATGCAAAGTCTGAAAACTAGCCCTTATGTGAGAACGTTCACTCTGGACAAGCCAAGCCAGTTCATTGATCTCTTCAGTCTATGCCTGTTCCCCATGCACCTGTCCGTGTATTCCTTCCTCAGGCAAACACTTCATGACTATTTATCACGTTCCAGGTGTTATCCAGGTGGGAATACATAGTGGTTAATAACAATAAAGGTGTGTGGTAAGTGCCTGGCACTATGTAAGCAAGTTACAGTTCCCGCCATCATGAAGTATACAATACAGTAGGGAAGAACCACCTAAAAAGTAACCTACAATTGTAATAAGGGGTACAAGAAAGCCTGTAGGAGTCTAAATACAGGGGGATGGTCTGAAAGGTGGGATCGGTAGCCCTGAGAAAACACAAAAACACTGCCAGTTTCCATCGATTGCGTCGTTTCTTGCCCCAGTTGCCCAAGATTGCTTTTCTCTGAATCCATGGAATCCTTCTCAGCCTTTTCCTTCCTCTCATCCCCTCCTCTCCCATGCCCTGACCGGCCCTTCACTAGGGAACCTATCATCAGTCTCCATTTTTAGGTAAATATACTTCCTCCCATTGAATATGCAGAGAGCCAAAAGAGCACTCGTGCAATTTTTTTCTGGCATGTTGTTGGTAGAACCAAAGAGAATGCAAGTGTTGCTGATGGAGAGTTGCCTTTCCCCCAAATTCCTAGATACCACTCCTAGTCCAATTTGTTCTCTTTCATTTTTAGGGAGAAAATGAGAGGGAAAGGGCAGAAAGAGAGGGAGATTAAAAGAGGGAAAAATAAAAGAAAGACTAAAGAGGGAATAAGATGGAAGAGGAGAGAGGGGCACCAGCAGAAAGCTGATGCAAGAAGAACGTGGCCACACCTTTTCCTCTCTTTTTTCTTCCTCCCCTTCTCTTCTTCACCTTCTTCCTTGTGTTCCTTCTTACCTTCTTTGACGGCCGGTACACATAAATGCACAATTTACAACTGGTTTTGTGGGCTATCCTCAGAGTTCCTTCCCAAATGCAGTTTAAAGTCATTCCTTGGATTCAATAAATAGCTCCATAGTATCGAAGTCATTTTATGTACAGTTGACAAGCCTCAAGTCCAGTAGTTGCTAAAGATTTGGAGAGGGAAGAGGTGGCATTTATGTTTCTGCCAGTCACTGTTGGCACTGAGTTTTCCTTTTGCTGAGTTTTATATCACTACCCTGACTTTGCTTCTTGCTTATACTTTTGATTTTCCTCACCTCTTCACCCACAGGAGGTTATCTTCAATTATTTCACACACACCTCAGTAACAACCACTCAAAGCTAGTGTAAAGTTTTGGTGCACAGGGACTTGGGAAGAGGGAGTTTACATATTATAGTCACACAGGGAACAACTAGAAATGAAGAATTCATTTTAAAATCTCTTAGCCGTTTCTGACAAAGGAAACTTTTTCCTGGCCACCTTCCTTTTACATAGTATGCCAACCACTGCCTAAATGTTTGGTTGTCTGTCTTTTCTCACCTATTTTCATCTTCTTTCTCATTCTCAAGTCACCTAGAGAATTCAAAATTCTTACTTTACCACTTCTAGCAGTTTGTGTGCTTTTGCCTCACTCCTAGCCCAGCCTATTCCTACAATGAGCGACATTGTTTCACAAATCAAATAGCCCATGGCGGTGCCTGTCTCAAGAATCACATTCAACACATTCATTTCACCTAAGAGGAATTCCTTCTCAGTTCTCAGATTAACAGACTTTTTCCCTCTTTATTACAATTTGAAAGCATAATTGCAAAAGAAAAGAAAAAAATATAAAGCTGGGGTAAACAGAACAAAGTCTACACAGAATAACATTGAAAGTTAAAATACATTATTTAAAAGTCCTGAGTAGTGCCTTGCTTTATTGAAATTATTATAACGGAATTCTCTCCAACAAATAGCACAGTGCAGCTTTAATACAGTCTTTGTGTAGGTATATATGTATTTATCAGTTTCTAAAATTTTAGCAAAGATCTAATTTATTAGTATAATACAAGGTAAGGACAAAGAAAAAGTGATGTTAAGAAGTAGCAGAAATCTTAGAAATGCAAGCACAACTATGACTTCTGAAGGTCAGAAAGATTTGGCATGTCTGTGTGGAGCGAGGGGAGGAGGTGGGGTGAGGTTGAGTTGAAAAGGACAATATATGTGATTGGTGAAAATGAGCGCCTCTAAAGTAGCCACTCAAACGACAAAGTACATCACTGTAGTACATTCGTTCTGCCTTTCACTAAAACTCTGAATTGATCCATCTGCCAAGTAAATAAGCAAACTGCAACTTAGCAGTCTGTCCTATCCAACCTTACGATGATCCAACACATGACAGCTTGTCAAAGATCCAAAAAGAGAAGCCAGGCTGGAGCTAACCAACAACATGTATCATGCGCTGGGAAAGTGTCAATGAATATGGAACAAACACTTTTTGAAAGGGAAATTAAAGAAAAAAAGACTTGACAGTTGTTCACGAGAAGGCTGAGAAGGAAGATAAGTAAAGCCAGTTCAGAGTGCTCATGGGCAAAGTTTTGAAGTACAGCAGGTGGTTATGCCATGCTTAGAGATTAGACTCAAATGCGGCATGATGGACAACAACTAGTATCTCAAAGCTCCAAGTTAGAGGTGGGTTTTTAATTCGGCAAAGAGACGTTTTCCCTCCATTAACATCAAGTCAGAATGCAACAATTTCAGTTAAATGCCCAGCATTCAGTGTTTTTGTCACAACTGTACTGGACCACATTTTTGTGGCTTAGATTTCCTGATAAGAATGGTAGTAAATTGAACTAGCTATAGCTTTGAAGTCTTGTTATTCAGCATGCCAATGAAATGAGGATTGATATGGTACCTTGTGTCTTTTCCTAGCAAACTGAGTCAACACTGGTTTGCATTTTAAGAAAAGCAGGAAGGGAAGGAGAAAGAGAAGGAAAGGGAAAGTGGAGGGAGGGACGAAAGGAGAAAGGAGAGGAAGGGAAGGAGGTCATTTTAAAAATATGCATATGAGTTCTGACAATTAAGTTAGCAAACTCATCCTAAGAAAAAGCACTACAGGCCGGGCTCGGTGGCTCAGCCTGTAATCCTGCACCTTTGGGAGGCTGAGGTGAGTGGATTGCCTGAGCCCGCGGGTTCGAGACCCGCCTGGGCAGCGAGTCCTCATCACTACAATAAATCAAAAAATCAGCCGGGTGTGGTAGCGCATGCCTGTAATTCCGGCTACTCGGAAGGCTGAGGCTGAAGCATCTCCGGAGGCCAGCAGGTCGAGGCTGCGGTGGCCGGGAGCGGCCGCTGCACTCCAGTCTGGGCGACAGAGTGAGACTCCAACTCAAAAAAAAAGAAAAAGAAAAAGCACTACATATCTCACTGCTGAATATCAGTATGGTCACCTTTGAAGTACTTCCCTTGGGAAGCTATGCATTGATGCCAGCGCCTAGCCCACCCATCAAAACAATGTTGGAACTCTTTCTGTAATGGCCATCAGAGTCACCATCGTATTACCCTTGGTGTCCCGAATGTCATCAAATGTCTTCCTTTCAATATTTCCTTTATCTTTGGTTAAAGAAAAAAGTCCCTGGGGTCCAGGTTAGCTGAGTAGGAAGGGTATTTCAATACACTTATGCAGTGTGGCCAACATAAGCGCACGGTGCCAAGTTCGGGAACTTAATTGTCAGACCTCAACAAATAACTACAATTCTGATTGCCATTCCAGAAAAAGAGTTCCAAAATTGCTTTGATGGATGGACTAGACACTGGCATCAGTGCATAGTTTCCCAGGGAGAGTACTTCTAAGATGATTGTTGTGATATTCAGCAATGAGGTATGTAGCACTTTTTCAAGGATGGTTCGTGAGCCTAGTTATCGGACCTTGTGTGGCTGAGTTTTTAATAGTCATTTTAATTGAGAGTGTGCTATAGTCTGAATATATGTGTCCCTCTAAAATGCAAATTTTGAAAACCTAATCACCAATGATGAGATTGTGTTAGGAGGTAGGAGTCTTAAAAAGATGATAATATCAGGAGAGCAGAGCCCTTGTGAGCTAACCAACAACATATATCATGTGCTGGGAAAGTGTCAATGAATATGGAACAAACACTCTTCTGAAAAGGAAACGAAAGGAAAAAAGACTTGACAGCTGTTCATGAGAAAGCTGGGAAGGAGGAGGAAGATAAGTAGAGCTGGTTCAGAATGCTCCCGGGTAAAGTTTTGAAGTACAGCAGGTGGTTATGTCATGCTTAGAGATTAGACTCAAATGCGGCATGATGGACAACAACTTAATTTTTCAAAGCTCCAAGTTAGAAGTGGGTTTATAATTTGGCAAAGAGACCTTTTCCTTCCATTAACATCAAGTCAGAATGCAACAATTTCAGTTAAATGCCCAGCATTCAGTGTTTTTGTCACAGCTGTACTTAACCATATTTTTGTGGCTTAAATTTCTTGATAAGAATGGTAGTAAATTGGACTAGTGCCCTCATAAAAAAGCCCTAAGGGAGCCGCCTTGCCCTTTCCACCATGTGAGAACATAGTGAAGTGCCATCTATAAAACTCAAAATGTGTCAACCTCAAAATGTCTCACCAGACACCAAATCTGCCTGCACCTTGATCTTGGACTACGCAGCCTCCAGAACTAAAAAATTAAATTTCTGCTGTTTATGAACTACTGAGTCTGTAGTATTTTGTCACATCAGCTCAAATAGACTAAGACAGAATGCCATAAACAAAGCATCTAATTAAAATAACTCATGCTTTTACAACGCATTTTTAAATCTACAAGATAAAGAAATCGGTGCTAACCATTCTACGTGTTTGACGAACCAAAACATTTTTGCTGTTTTAAAAGATGAAGTATGAGCAATCTGTGGCATGCGAAGTCTTCCAAAGAGAAAATTTTCAGTGGCACATTTAGGAAAAGGGCAAATTAAGAAAAACTCATTGTCAGTGTGCTCTGATTATTCTTTTCTCTCCCTTTTCAGCTGAATATTTTTGTTATGATTTTGTCCTATTCAACTTTTCCAACAGAGACATGAACGTTTTATTACTGTCTCTCTAATCTCCTTCCTTCCCCTTTAAAAAAAACTCATGATTATATTGGGCCCACTCAGATAATCCAGGATAATTTCTCCATCTCAAAATTCTTAATTTAACCACATCTACAAAGTCTTTTTTTGCTATTTAAGGTAAAATATTGACAAGTTTCAGGAATTAGAATATGGACATCTTTGGAGAAACATTATTCAGCTTATCACAGGGAATAAGCTAACATGAACCCCTTTAATCTGAAATGTTAAAGTAAGATATGTCTTCTACTTGCTTAAAGCTATGATTGTTTATTATGTTAATATTTCCACTAAAGTTTTAAACTGGTTCCTTAGGGCTCTTGAAAAAATGTTTAGGCATTTGAAAACAGTCACTGAATTCTGAAATTTAACTTTATCAGTGGGACCTGAGCAGAAAACATTTCAAAGATGAAGAAGAGGGTTTACACTTAAAACAAGTATCTCTCTACGGCGATTCATTTCAAAATCTGCAATACTCCTGGAGAGACACAATCAGAATGCCAAACCACAAGTCAAATAAAAAAGAAATATACTGTACATCAATAAAAAGCGTGTTTACTGTTCACCTGTAACAACTAAAGATGGTTAAAACATACAGAGCATACCTTTATGAGTCAAATGTTTTATAATTTCCCATTGCTGGGGAATCCATGTGTTAGTTTAAGGAACAGTTGATATTGCCGGGCTCGGTGGCTCAGCCTGTAATCCCGCGCCTTTGGGAGGCTGAGGTGAGTGGATTGCCTGAGCCCACGGGTTTGAGACCCGCCTGGGCGACGAGACCTCATCTCTGCAATAAATCAAAAAATCAGCCGGGCGTGGTAGCGCATGCCTGTAATTCCGGCTACTCGGAAGGCTGAGGCAGAAGGATCGCCAGAGCCCAGCAGGTCGAGGCTGCGGTGGCCGGGAGCGGCCACTGCACTCCAGTCTTGGCCACAGAGTGAGACTCCAACTCAAAAAAAAAAAAAAAAAAAAAAGTTGATATTATTTGCAGAAAAGCTGTTGCCCTTTAAGTCTCTACTACAAAGTCTAATATGTGGATATATGAAGATATATTTATTCACTCATGGTAATTATTATGAAAGTAAGGGTAATTTATTAAAAACTAACAGGCAGCATAGTGTGAAGAACAGACTTTTAGAAAAATTTAAATACATACACATATATAAAATATTAAAACTGTTAGACTCTAAAATCAGATCTTCTCAATGTGACTCATTCACCCTGTGATCTTAGAGAAGTGACTTAAGCTCTGTGAACTCTGTGAACTCATTTTCCTATCTATAGAATGGGGATAATATGTACTCTCTCTTATATTCGTTGTGAGGATTAAATGAGATTATGTAATGCTAAATATATACAGGACTTGGCATATAGTAAAGCTTTTAATAAGTATATGTTATTGCTCTCATGATTGCTTTACAATTTCACTTAAATTTTATTTTATTTTATTGAGTTGTAGGGTACCTGTGAGAATTTACTACAAAAGTAAGTTGCGTGCAGGTGAATTTTGAACTTCTGGTGGGGCCATCTCTTCCCCTGGTAGTAGATCTGGTCTCCAGTGTGTTGCCATGGGTTCCGCATTCCTTCTCTCTCCCTCTCCCCTAGCAGCTGGAAGCCATCATACTAATCAAACCATCAGAGAAACAAAGAACTGAATGCCACTTGTGGGCATTGGTCACATGAGCCCAAGGGTGGGAACGGCCAACACTGGGCAATTTCACATTTTAAGGTTTTAAATAAATCATCTTCCCTGTTTCCTTCTCTAGAAACACGGAAGCCAGATGACTGTTGCCCTAAAATAAGTGCTATCAAGTCTTCTCTCTCTGGTTTACCAACTCATGCTAAGTAAAAGCAGAATTTTTTACAATGACGTAAAATGTCCCTCGGTTCTTCTCTGATAGCGTGTGCTCCTTCCATCCCCTCTTACTGGGCTTCCCATATTGCCTTGGAGAAATGCCATCTTTCTTCCTGCTCAGGGGGCATTTACCCTTGCTCTTTGTCTGCCTGAAGCATGTTCACCCAAGACACCCGTGGCCCCCTACTTCTTTCAAGTCATGAGCAAGGAGGCCTTCCTTGACCACTCTGGATAAAAAGAGCCCTTTACCTCACATAGCATTCCCATTCACCTTCTGCTGGATTTTTCTCCAAAGAACTTAATCCCTTCCTATTATGTGTTCTAAACTAAGAAATCAGGAAATGTCTCCTTTGCTCATTACTTCATCCTCTTTGCCTAGAACAATGCCACAGAGATAGAAGATATTCTGGCACTCTTGTTTAAATTGATTCTCTCGTTTTTCTTTCAAATGAGGGAGGGCCAGACCAGGGCTCGTCATTCACTGTCAACATCTACTCCCATCCTTTGAGCAACATGCTCCAACCTCCCATTCTCCATTGCCAGGAAAGGTAGTTTACGGGGCTTCCCTTCTAATAATTTTTACACATCCCTGGCTCATATACTTTACTCTTAATTTTCACATAGCAGGACCAAACATGATCGGGATATATGCTGTAAAAGGAACAGCTCCAAAATCCTTACTGGAATTTGATAAAAACATTTTCCTCCCTTTTTAAACAGTCATCTTCTGCTATTTGTGTTTTGCTCTGTTAATCGCATGTGATTCCACTTAATACTCATGAGAACCCTATGGGGCGCATATTATAATCCCTTTTTTACAGATGAGGGAACAGAGTTTCAAAGAGGTTAAGGAAACTAACAGATGGTTAGAGTACCATTAGGAGGGATTTGGACTTAAAGAAGCCGCTCTCCAAAGTCTGTGTTCTTGGCACTCTGCTATATTGCCTCTTCTGCTGTGGAAAATCTGACATCATTTTAAGAGTCTTGAAATCTACAACCACATTATTTCCTTGGATACCTAGAGAAAAATTAGTAGTTGAAATATATATATATATATGCTTATCTTCTGTTCAAACTCCAATAAAGATAAATGCTTTCTATTATGTTTCTTTTTAAAAAAAAACTTAATTTTTTTTGTTTTAAAGATGTGGAATCCAATATAGGATTAGGTATGCAAATGTTCATTATGCAGGTACCCTTTTTGATGAGGTGTGTCCCCCCTTCCCCAGGCAGATTCCCACTACTGCCAATCCTACCTCCGCACCTCTCTGCAAACCCAGTTTCTGGCTACTGCCAATCCTTTTCTTATAGTATTACAATAGTTGTTCAAGGTCCGCTTATGAGTGAGAACATGTGATACTCAGTTCTTTATTTCTGTGATAGATCACTCAGTATTATAGACTCTAAGTCCATCCAGGTTGCTGTGAAGTTCATGATTTTGTTCTTCTTTATGGCTGCATAATATTCCATCATTTATATGTACCATGTTTTTTATTATGTTTCTTATAATATGTACAAACTCCAAATACAGTTTTGCAACAAAATATGCTCTCTGTTGCTGTAGGAGGTAGTCATCACTTCTTCTGATAAAGAACAGTGTTGTAAAAATAATCAGGATATCCATTTAAGACTTTAATCAGACCTGAGAAGGCACTGATTTATAAAGCATTATAAAGTATATCTAAAGTGATAAAAATACCAAGTAACAATGCAAGGAACCACTCTCAAAATAATATAAACACTGAAAACAAAAAGAGAAAGAAAAGAAAAAAACAAACACTTGAGCCAACACAAGTTCTCTGTAGTAAGAAATAAATTAAAAATAAAAACGGAGAAAATATCTTGAGTACCAAAAAGTGAAATTTCTGAATGAGTAATATCAGACTGCATGTATGCTCTCAGAATTAGGGGAAAATGGCCATCAACAGAGTCTAGAAGGTCCTAGTTTCCTGACATCTCAACACGTGTATCGCACCATCCCAAACAAAAAATGCTCACACCAAAGGGACATTATTTGGAGCTCAGTCAAGGAGATGTTCTTGTTTACAGGAGCAGAGTCCATATCTTATTCTTGCATTTTGATGAAATCATTATCTTAGCTTCACAAATATTTTTTGAAATTTATTCTCACCTCTTTTTTTTTGACTCTCTGAAAACTATCAATGCTTAATGCCCTACTTTCACAATCTACTCTTCAGTTTAGTATATTATCTTTAACAACTAAGTCTAAAAAGTTGGAATCTAATCATAAGAGAAAAACAGCACCTACTATGTCTGTTCAATGTACTGCATACATAATTCCCAATGATCATCAAGGATATTTTGTATTTACTGCTTGCGTCATTCTCCTATATTAAAAACATAGGTTTAAAATATATTCCTGGCTGGGTGCAGTGGCTCAGCCTATAAACCCAGCACTTTGGGAGGCTGAGGCCCGTAGATTGCCTGAGCCCACGGGTTCGAGACCAGCCTGGGCAACATGGCAAGACTTAATCTCTACAATAAATAAAAAATTAGTCGGGTGTGGTAGCACATGCCTGTAGTTCCAGCTACTTGGAAGGCTGAGGCAGAAGGATCATTGGAGCCCAGCAGGTCGTAGCTGGGGTTGACATGAGTGTGCCACTGCACTCCAGCCTGGACAACAGAGTGAGACTCCAACTCAATATATATATATATATATTCCTATTGTTTGCCCAATTATAGGTGTCCTAAGAATAGTAATCATCCTCCTAGTTGACAGGTCATTTCATCATGTACTTCATCTTTCTTTTGTGGATTAGAAATTCTTTTCATTGACTAAATTAAAATATGCAAATAAAATATTTGAAAACTAGGAAAAGCTAAACATTTTAAGATAACAATTATACTTTATTCAAAACCCACCACATTTAATAAAAGAGACAATTCCGTGTCCTCATGACCTAGGGTGAATTTTCAGGATGCATGAATCTTTCCTTCTTTTATTTAGCTGTACATGATACAGGCACCAGTTGTACACGTTACAGTGGAATCAATATGCCAACCTTACTTAATTCTAATTGCTCTGTGTAAAGTGCAAATTGAGAGGACAAGGAGGCAAGTTTCAGCTTTAGCTAAAGTCATTAACTTCCGGTGCCTTAAAATCAGTGCCTGCTCCAACATGTTGAAGAAACTGGGGCCCAGCTATTTCTGCAAAGTTTGTTAAGAAGGATGAGATTTTTGGTAGCCCTTGGCACAGTGAGAAAGGCATTCAAAATCACCATGGACAAGTGGCAGAAATTCTTAAAGGATCAACAAAGTTCAACTGGAATCTGAAATTTTGCTGCACTCAATGGATTTTGTTATATTACAGTCAATTTAAACAGAACCAGGCAGTCAAAACCAAGAATGTGTTCATTAGAAAGCCATTCTCAGGGCATATCTTTGTACAGTAAGAATAGGCACCCCTTGAAAGACAATGAGGAAATAAAAATAGTTGACCTACAAACATGAGGCATCAAAACATTTAGAGGATGATTGATCCTAATCTTAGATACTAAAATAAGGCTTGAATTCATAAATAACTTCAGCCACAACTGTTCATTTACTCTCTTGACATTGGTGATATCACAACTGTCAATGGTGTAACAAGATCTTGATTAAATTTATGTTTAGTTTCATTTGAAGAGCATCTCCTTAAGATGATACTAATTGCTGACTTTTTGGAGTGCTTGCAATGTTCACTTAAGTGCTTGGCATTTATTTGTCCATTTAAGCCTCATAGCAAAAGCATTAAAAGCTACCCCAAAGGGTTGTCCTGATGTCTAATGAGCTTATATGTGGTGTAAAGTGCTTGGTTCCTGGCCCATAAAAAGAATAGAATAAGTGGTAAACATTTGACAAGTAAAATTATTATTCACATTTTACAATTAGAGAAAACCTTTAAAATATAGAGGTTCCAGAATCATGCACTTGTCCACAGTGTTTAGTATGGACTGCATGATATTAGAAGTCTTGTGCGTAAGAGACAGAATACACATCTCTTTTGTGTCCAACTCTCTTCCTCTGCAGTTCCACTCCTTTGTTTTCATTTCTAACCTCCATCTCATGCTCTCTTTGAGAGTAAGTTTTCCTTGCTTCAGAGTGACCTTTGAGTCCTAGTGCTACATCTTCCTTCTGGAACATCTTCCAGGAAAGCACACTGTATCTTATGTCTAATTGTTTGATTCAAGGTCTACCTATTTTCTGAAGCTTTTGGGTTTACTTCATTTCTTTTCAATCTCTCACCTATCTATAAACTCTGACCTCTTAATATTCTTCATTTTTTTCCCTTGTGCCAAGAAGTACGCTTAGGAATACATCTGGTATTCTCTATTAAATTCTTAGGAAGTAGCAATTTTAACTGAAATCTCAGTAGTTGTTCTACATAAAGCCCCAATTTATTATAAACTGTAAGTATCTAAGGGTGTCTGCATCAAGAAGACTGCATCTTTACCAAACGTTGCAGAAAAGGGTGGTTTTCTCAAAATTATAAAAACAATTTAATCATAAAATTCTAACTTCTAAATATACTAAATATTGCACAATTGTAGAATTTAGTTCCAAGAGTCAAACTACTTCTTTTC